>NC_084971.1:1604737-1617237 GCF_963691925.1 Scomber scombrus | reverse complement strand
TGTGTTTGTGTGACTATAAATGCAGCGTGTGCGAGAGCAAAGCTCTGTGTTGCCGTTTATTAGATCGATCGCGCACCCCCCCAGTGGATACTGAGTACTGAACCAATGTACAGTACATTTGGGGTGGGGCAGGGGTGGTGTAGAACAACATCTGGGAGCATAAAAATCACAGACACACACCCATGATCACTGATTCTGTATGTTGTCTAACACAATTGTTGCACCTAATAGTATAATGAAAGAAAAAAAGAAAAAAATCACCTAGATAAATGTTGGTATGTATCATGGGATACAAAGACAATCTGTGAAAAGTTAAATATTAATAGTAGGAAAATGTAGCAGTATATTTTGTTTTTTATTGGATTTATTGAGGTTATTTTGCAGTGTCTTCTAATTTATTTTTTATTTATTTTACTCAATTGTAGAATATTCTTATGTTTAAGTTTAAAATGTATGTAACCCAATAATGAATGGGTCAGTTTTCTCATACCTACTGTTGTTATAAGTAATATCACTTGATCAAGGCTTTTCTAACATCCCACGCTACAAAATAAATAATAAAAGTATGTATGATTCATGCTATATCGGATCAATATTGGTATGTCCAATACCCAAGTCTGCAATATCGGTATCGTATCGGAAGTGAAAAAGTTGTATCGGGACACCCCTATTATAGTAAATGATAATAATCCAATACATTTTTTGTCAAAATCACCAAATCTCTCCTCACTATCCGCTAGCTGTCCCCTCTAAATGCGCGCTGAAAAAAAGTCCGGTTTCAATACACAGCCTGGGCTCTGAGATTCAGCAGATGCACATGTTGCTCAGAGCTAGCCAACGCAACAATGCTCCAGCCAATCAGAGACAGGGAGCGTTCACGCTCGTTCACGGTCAGACAGAGGGGGCGAGGTCACGTAGTGTACACAGTCAGAACGAGAAAACGTGAATCCGTTACAAACATAGTGGAGACGGAGAGGTGACTGAGAAACACCCAGAGAGGAGAAGGTAAGAAGAACAAAACATATAAAAGAAGGACTTTGACCAGACAAGGACCCACGGACACATCGGTATGGTTTTATAACGGCGGAGGGACAGACAGAGACCCGGGGGAGGACCGGAGAGTGAAGGCGGAGGGACATTAATTAATATTGCAGGGGTAGCATGTTTTGATAGTCCAATTACATCCTATCAAATAATGCTCCCGCTACTCAATGCATTCATAAAATACCAATATGCTAAACCACATACTACATCCAGAGTCCAGGGCTCCAGCACAGTTCTTCCCAGTTTTTTTTTTTTTTTATGATTTATTTTAAATAGTCTCAATTTTTCAAACATGTAAAACTTAAGATGAAAATTTAGACTGAGGAGCCGCAAAAAATTATGGCCGTGGAAATGAAACTGGGGAAAATCGGCTCTGCGCATGCGCAGAACCACAAAGTAGCAGTTCTCGACTGGTAGGAGAAATCGACAGAACACCTGTGAGTGAAGGCGGATGCTGCTCTGCCAGACAGGTGGGTAACATACAGCTCTGCGCTGCTTCACATACACAGTAACGTTACCTGCTGACATTCAGCTCACTGTCTAGTTAGTCAGGATATGTTGTTGTGATGTTAGCTGTAAAGTAGCAGAGTTGTTACTCTGTTGACAACTCTGTTGTTACTACAGCTGTTTGACGCTCTGCACGTTAGCTTTGCAGCTAACGTTAGCAGCGTGCTAACTGCTAGTTTTTACTCCGTTGTGTTTTGTTACATAAACACAGATAAACAGAGTAACTTTATTGATCCAAGATTTGGAAAATGTTGATTTAGAGCAGCAGGTTATCCAGGCATTGCAGAGGAAAAGAAAACACACAGTAAATCAACACTAGACCTTAGAAATGTGTCTGTAAAAGTAAACAATAGCTCAATACAAAAATATAATCTAGAAAAACTGCATGTTGTTAGTTAGATGATTTTTAATATGATGTTTGTTTAATTCAGCAGAAAATATCAATGCCTGGTGATTTCCAAAACAAAAATAAAATCAGCACATATTTGCTCCACACAGTTGTTACAATCTAACTTTATATGCATGTTTTACATTGCACATTACTGTACAGTTATCCAGTAACAATGGCATAAGACTAATAATGGGTCTGTATTTATTCTTTTTAAAGGCATCCCAGACACACACGTGATGTCAGTTCCAGAAACCTCCAAGTCTCTCATCCTGGACCCTGCTCCTCAGACCTGGACCCTGCTCCTGCTCTGGATTGTTCTCTAGACATTCTCCTGCTCTGCTCCCCACAGCATTTCCCCTTGCCCAGTCCAGCTCGTCTTCAGCCTTTTCCCTAGTTCAGTATCCCATTTCTATTCCCCTCAATAAATGTCTTTTCCTTCAGTCGTGCCTCCTCGCATCTGTGTCACATACTTAGAGTAACTACTGTAGCTCCAACTAACAACTGAGTATCGAATAATGTAAGACTTTATACAATTTACAAATATGTTTGTGTACATTTTTCTTATTTTTACTGATATCGTGATTGTTTTGTTTTATACTGATACTAATACATAGATTAAGTAATTTTATTCTGCAATGATGAATTGAAAAATGTTATCACAAACACCCATGTGTTATTTTCCATATTTATTTTAAATTCTCAGCAAGCAATGAGGAAAAAAAATAAGTTGAAACCTACAAAGTGAGGGACATCATGTGTGTCAGGGAAAGGTGATGTCTCAGCATGCAAAGGTAGAAGCCATCTTGCTTCCCCCAGCAAAGAGCAGAAGTTAGAAGATTGCTGAGTATGTGTGGTTTATATAGGAGATTTGTTCTGAACTTAACTAACCTCCTTAACAAAGATGCCAAGTTAGGTGGATAGAAGCCTATGATCATGCCTTTGTTGGTATGAAAGTTACATTGGTATGTGAACCTGTGTTGCTTGCCCCCAATTTTGATGCATGGTTTAAAGTTGCAGTGGATGCTTACGACATTGGTGTGGCAGCAGTACTCTTGCAAGCAGTTGCAGCTGGATTAGACCGACCAGTTGCATATGACTTGGAATGCTAAATAAACATCAGGAAGCTTATTCAACTATTGAGAAAGAAGCTCTTGGTCATTTCTTAACTGACAATGTATGTGTGTCACTCAGAGGAAGAGGTGGTGTACACAAACCACAATCCACTGTCTTTCCTAACCAAATTTAAAATATCGAAACAGTGGGTGTTTGGGTATGCACTAGTTTTGGAACCATACAGCATGTGGCAGGAAAAGCTGAAACACTGTCCTGTCTGCCAGTAGGGGAGCCTACCTGAGTATCCATCTATGCCAGTTTCCAGTCCAAAATTGTGTGTAAATGATCATTTTTTGCTGATTTCTGTAGTTGTGATTTAGCTTGATTGACAGGCTTGAGTGTGTCGGCAGCTGCTCTGACGGGATTATTCTCTGTTTTGTGCAGGCTGAGAGACACACCACACAGAGGAGCAGACTTCCAGAGACCGAAAAAAGAGACTGAACAACCTACAGTGAAAAACACTGCTGAAGATCAGCTAACGGACGTCGAGGGAGACTGTCTGGTTGGAGCAGCTGGCTGGGTGAGTTCTAACCACACAACCTGTCCAGATAGGAACATTTTACACCCATCAGATAAACTCAGGTCTCATGTTTACATTCAGTGCAAAGTTCAACTTTATTTGTCATTCCAACCATATCTATTTAATACATACAGTGGAACGAAATTAGGTTTCTCAGGAGCAGAGTACAAAATAAATATAATAACATAGCTAAGAAAGATAAGAACAATTAAGGATAATACAGCAGCAGCAGTTAAAAAGAAGCCCAGGTTATACTAAAATAAAGGGCAATCAAGTGCCATACATTTAAAAGGTAGCTGTTGTGTAGATGTGCAAAAGTGCAGTAGTACACATTTATGACGTGTGGGGGAAAAGCTGTTGCACATTCTGGTTGTTGATTTGAAACACAGGAAACTGTTATCTGCTAGGCTAGCCTTAGTAGGGGCTGGTAGCGAGTCGGTTAGCATAGCAACAATAACTATGATGTGTGTGTGCGTGTGTGTGTGTGTGTTTGTGTTAAAGCAGGATGTATTGTATTTTTGAGCTCAAGTGAAAGTAAGGTGTTCCTATAAGGCACTGGCTCCTACTTCCCCCCCCCTTGTGTTGAGGATGAAGATATTTGATCACAGTACTGGGATAAGAATATAACTCAGTGTGTGAGTTCCTTCAACACAATTAACAGAATGAATGTAATTTAAGTCAGGGCAGTGTAACCATGTGTAGGTGAGCTGATCCTTTCTTAATATCAATTCTTAGGACTACTGATATCCATAGTGCTACTTTCCCAAGAAACAAGCGTCCTACTGCCACTATTGGATAACTACAAACACAGTGAGTCCACCGTCTGTCTCCTGATCTCTATTAGTCTCACAGGGGGTAAAATGACTCAACTTGTTCTTTGAGGCACAATATTTAACCCTGGAAGAGACTCCCCATGCTTAGTAATTATAAATGGCATGTAACCTAAAGTGTGTGTGTGTGTGTGTGTGTGTGTGTGTGTAGTAATAGTAAGAATAATAGATGCTCTGGACAGCATGGTGGGTCTGTGGTTGGCACTGTTGCATCACAGCAAGAAGGTCATGGGTTGAAATCCTGGCTGGGGCAGGGGCAGGGCCCTCAGGGCCTTTCTGTGTATAGTTGGCATGTTCCGTCTGTGCTTCTAGGGTTCTGGGTCCCCCCCACCATAAAAACACCTGGCTAATTCCCCTATCAATGCCCCTGACCAGGGCACTGGCTTAGAGCTGGAGTGTGTCTCTGTGTGCCGCACAGTGGCTTCCCACTGCTTCTCAGGGATTGTCAGAGATCAAATTTCACTAAATTGTACTGTGTGTCATTACAATCTGATTTAATTCATTGAATTGCTCATCTGTCCTGGGGTGAAGGTGAGACTGTGGTAAATCACAAACACTGTACCTGTCCAATCACATGCCTGCATGGACGTAAATGTTGGTGGTCTTCTTCATTCCGGGCTAATCATGTCTGATAAATATTCCATGAAGAAGAGAGGATGACACAAAGTGGCTGAGAGCATACATTTGTTAAAGTATAGGTGAACCGTCCAAAACCAAACACACACAGATTAAAAAGCTTCTTCATTGGCTGGTTTTCTTTTGATTAACTTCCAACAATCAGTGGTTGCTATCCAGCCATCCAGCGTCTATTAGAAAAATATTTGCTCCAAGGCCATGGCTGTGTTAAAACATGGCACAGGAAAATAGGAAAACAGGGAAAACTGTTTTGGAGTGCTGGATGGAAGTGAGACAAGAGGGGATTTTAAGAAACGAAGGAATAAAGTAAGTGAGGCAGAAACGTAAACACTGAGACATGTCATTTCTCCCAGAGTCACCCCTTACCCACAAACATCGCCATGTTTTTTTAAAATAATTTTCTGAAAAGTTACGTGAATGAAGGATTTCATTTCTGCACAGACACACAGAAAAAAGACCCTGCGAGTGGCTTCTTGCTCATTTTGGGCACTAGTTGGAGTCAAGCAGCTTTGATTTCAGTGGGGAGAATGTAACCATGTGATACTGCTCAGATAATGGCTACCAAGGCCCTGGTTTGCTTTTGATGGGCAATGCCAAACACTGAGCCGTTTTTTTGATCTAGTTCAAATGTCTACTCAGTGGTAAAATGTGTTGATAAATGTCTTCATTGAGGCCATAGCTAATTCAAAACTCACCACAGCGACACATTTCTTTCTTTGGAGAAGCAGGGATTTGTGGCTTTGATGTGAATCAGAAATGAGAAGCCTGTGTGATATGGCACACGATAGAGAGAGGTGCCTGTGAGATTGGCAGAGAATCTTGCCCCTGGTACTCTGTATCTACTATTAGTAATTACACAGAGTCTCAATGTGGCACTAAGCCATACAACCAAGAAAGTTGTCATTAAAACTCCTCGTCTTTTTTAAGAAGAAGGGGGCTGCTTTGATGTAGGCCATAAAAAGAAAACCTTTTCTGATATATGGACATACAATGCTGTCCTGAAGTGCCAGCTTGGCAACACACATATGATTGAAAACACAGATATGATTTTGATGTGGCTCAAATGGTAAGCCATTGTTAAAATGAGCCCTGCTTTCTTTGACAATATTTCCTGCCAACATTTCCACAGAAGACCCAGTACCATTCCATATGGCACATGGAGAAGACATTCTCTTTCAAACGGCTTGATTTTTAGAGAAGGAGATTGCGTTGTTTGATGCTAATTCAAAGCCAAGCTTATGATCCATAGACACAATGGGCCACTGAGGAGCCAGGATATAAAGTGTAGTTAAAGGCTGGCTGAGAACCACACAGATGCAAACTGCTATTAAGCCTTTGACAAAGCATTATCTGGACAAGATTTGACTTTCATAACAGATGAAAACCGTAATGGACGCCCAAGCCACACTGAACTGAAAGTGATCCAAAGGTAGATACCTTGGCCTTTATATCAATCTATTATGACTGTTTGTAGAAAGCTGGTTTGTTTGAAATGAATGGGTTTTAGGAGACTTCTTTGTTGTAAAAAAAAACAAGGGGGAAGTTACAAAGAAAGAACAAGTGTTTTGATGAGGATACAAACGTCTTACTTTGCAAGAAACTTCCAATTTTCTTTCATAGTGTGAGTGTGTGTATATATAAAGACTTGTCTAGGCTGCTAAAAAGTAGAGTTTATGCTTGGCTACCATTTAATTCTATTTTGAATCAGCTCTTTTCTTGGGCCAGTTGATTTGATATATTTGCCTGGCAACGTGATACTTCTACACTTTCTGAGTTGATGAGGACTTTCTGAAAGCATTACATCGGTATGCAGTGGAGCATGCCAGTTCTGTCCTAAGAATTCAGGCAAGAGAAGGTCATGTTGGGGTTGCCTTTTGAAATGACACTACCATGTCAAACCATTCTTACATGTTTGGTGTTGAAATGCAGGCAGCCTCTGAACATGGTTACAACTGTGGGGTGTCCACTATAGGAAGTTTTCCTCCTGCTGGAAGCATGGATGGAAGCTTGTTCAGTACATGTCTTGGCAATCTGCATATTAGATTTTGATGTGGATAGTGAAGCTGTGTTTACACTAAAGGGAAATTAGAAGGTCGCCAACAGTATTTAGAATTATTCTGCCAACCTGAATCTCCCCACCAAATTTCAGGCCCAAACATTTGATCTGGTCAGTGTAGTGATATATCAGAGTTGAAAGTGAAAATATTGACCTCCTTGTAGCGCTAGAGAAGTCACAAAATTCATCCCCTGGAAACTATGAATGTCATGCCATTACATCCATATTTCTTTCTGGACCAAAGTGGTGGATTGACCAACTGACCATGCTGCTAGCATAGATATTAGACAAGACAGATGTAAACAAAACAGTTTGTTTTACGCCCCTATAATATTGTACACCCCTATAGTATCAGTAAGCTTTCATTTAAATAAATACCCATAAATGAAACTATTGAAAATGAGAGGATGCTATATCTACCCTCTGTTGCTTTACAATCACTTTGAACACATTCCCAGACAGCAGGGATGTTTAAAGAGGAAATTGGCCATATTTTAATGTGAATATTAAATAAGGATAATATGCTTCTTATAAGTCACTTTTTAATCAAAACTAAATAACACACACTTGGTTGTCACCAGTTGACTCTCTAATCATTGTTCTCATGGTGTGCTAATGACACTTTCATTATGAAAAGACATGAATCTAATTTGTTTATTAATTTATCTCAGTGAAAACCATTATAAGAGGGACACAATAGTGATATATGTTGGTTTATTAAAGGTTATAGGTAGAATAACTCCAGCTTCTGAGATTCTTCACTGCCTGACTTAAAAGAAACAATGACATTAAGTCATCTTAAGTGCACTTAATGGATGGGGTTTCTATATTTAACCTGTGTCTGTGACACACATGAAGAGAGAGGTCGAGTTCAAGACAAAGACATACATTTAGATTGAAGTAAGACTTACTTTATACCTGACATTCCTGTGCCATCTGTATCTGGAAGTTTTCTCTGGATAAGAAATTACACTTTGTAACGGGAGGTGTAAATCCATGTGGCATGCAATCAGAATGTACTTCTGCAGGTGGCACAGCTCACATTGTAATTGGATCTCAGTCACAGTCGACTAGGTGTAAATGATACATTTCATATTGTTCATACAGTACATCCTTCTCAAATTAGTGAGAGGTTGGCTGGAGATCATTTGTCTTGGAGTGCCCTGTGGGTATTCTGATCAGTCACTGAATTAGCTCTCAGAACATTGAGCATTTCCAGTGTGATGTCAGGTTTTTTTTTAACCATTAGGGGTAACGGTGGTAATTGGTCCATTGCTGCACTACTTTTGGTCTAGAATGAAATATGTTGAAAAATCAGATTACATTACATTCAGTTTTGTTCAGACATTAATGGTTCCCAGAGGATGAAACCTCATGACTTTGGTGTCCTCCTGACTTTTCTCCTCCAGTACCATCTGCAGTCCATATTTATCAACTTTCCAGTGAAGCATCTCCAGATCTACTTAACGGATTGGCACAAAATATGATATAAACATCCATGGTTCTAAATGAACTCAGTAGGTTTTTTCTTTCTCTAGCCTCACAAACAGTGTCTGAACAGCTAAGGATTGCTCTGACATTTGATACACACATTCATGTTCTACAGCACAGTATGAATTGTAATTGTAACACCATCATTACAGCAACATTTCATTTCACCCGATACTCTGGTTTATGAAGATACAAAGCTAATGGATTTCCCATTAGTCTCAGCTGTACTTGCAACCAACATGTTAAATTAAGTAGGCTACCATAGTAACCTTTACTTGCCAAAAATAAGCATGTTGACATTTTCATAACATGTCATTTAGCACAAAGTGCCCACTGAACTGTTAGCTTAGCTATTGACTCACAAGGAACCAGTCTCAAATTAAGAGTTAAATGGTTAATACATTTAGTCTCTGCCTCCTACGGTTAAAACACAGATTTAGTTCCTGAGTTCCTTTTAAAAGTTTGGTCCCCTGAGGAAGTTCCTGCCCTTTTAGTATTGTATTCAACCTCTTTCCCTTCAGTTTGGTCCAGCTTTTGTCCAAAACTATGCCTCATTAATATCAATTAAGGCACAAAATAGCTTTAAAAATGCCCTTGAGTCTTTGGGACATGGGTCCAGTACCTAAAGCAGCAAACTTGGCTATAGTACATGCTTTTTGGAAGAGTGACTTATCTTCATCCAAATGGGAGCTGGTGACCACTGGTGTTTGTTGTTGTTGTTTTTTGTTGTTGTTTTTTTTAATATAATAGTGACAGTCTTTGTTGCCTGATAGCACGTTAAATTTATATGACGCTGCAGAACGTAATGGATGTAATAGGTGCATCCTTTCTTAATGCATACACCTTTCAACTTTTAACTTTACGGCTCAGTTCACCCTGTGCAAATAGCTTTGGCTTCAGTCAGTCAGTCAGGTTTTAGATTTTGCTTTGTTTTCTTAAGAGCACTGACAAAAACAATGTGGTAGATTTTACAGAGTAACAAAGATATTTTGTTTTGAATTGTAGATTTTTTTCACTTTATTTTAGAATCATTTGAACACTGAAAATTGAATTCACCCGCCTCCAGCATATTAGGGTGAATTTTAAGACACCAATATCTTAAAAATGTATTACAGAAAATCTAGTTTTCTGTGTTGGAATCTACCTTTACAAATCTAAAGAAAAAAATGTAAACCCATAAGATAAGCTGTTACTTGTTAGTTAAACCAAAGCAAATGCTGTTTTTCTAAGTACCACAAAAATGATTTATTTTTTTTAAACACTGTACATAGACCTAGTTTGAAATGCTAAATGTAACACTCTAAGCATGACAGCTTTATCTTGACTAGTATGCAGCAGTTTGAAAAGCACAGAGTAATGTGTAGCCTTGTGTGCTCACATAGCTCAGAGTGAGACTACATCATTCTACTAAATGTATGTTGTCATCCGGTTCAGCATGAACAGATGCAGGTTTTTGTTTTTTTTCTCCTCTGAACTCCACAGGATGGCAACATAGCACTACATTATTAGAGTAACCTTGATGTGGTGGCTCATAAATGTTTTGGAATGGTAAATTCTTTTCCAATGCCAGTTTGGTCCGAGCTGGAGCGGTGAGATAATGACTCTACTGCATGTTAATTAATGGACTGGAGTGAGTGTGTTCCATCTCCAGGTATTAGCAGGGAAAGAGAGATATTGCTTGCTGAAAGCTTTCATTGTGAATGCGTAAAAATATTAATGAACACAAGCAAAATGTGAAAGAAGACAAGAGCGAGCGGTCACGGTGTGAGTCGGATTATTCTCCAAAGTCATTCGAAATTTAAATGTTGTATAAAGTCGATTGATAGAGGCACTTGCGTCACACATTCACAGTGTTGTCAAAAGACTGTTGTTCAATCAAAGTTAGAATATGAGCAATCACGGTGCAAACAGTGAGTGTGACCTGCTTTAACCCTCCATTCATCTGCACTTCACACTGTATGAAGCAGCCTCTCAGTCACAGATTGAAGGTGTTTGTTTATTACGTCATGTCTTCCTCTTCTACTGTCACTAGTGACTGCAGGGATAATAAGAGTCTCATGCTCCCCTTTAAAATATTTTAATTATTATAAGGAATGGCATTTTATCTTCATGAAACTAAATGAAAGTTAAGCATTTTCTCACATAATAAATCTGACATTTATATTGTAATTATGATAAGTTTAATAAGCGGATGGTGTATGTATATCCAGCATGCTATCATTGTAAATGCTTCAATTCTTTTAAAAGAGGAAACACACATTTTCTTTTAGTTTAAGCTGCCGATTGATACACTATATTTAACCATCAGAAATATTCTCTCAGAGATTGTTTATTGTATAGTATTTCTGTTTTATTTTTTTTATTTCATTTTTTATTTTTATTTTTATCACTTTCACAATTACGCGGCTACTGTTGTGTCAGTTTTTGAATTTCTCCCTAGGGGAATCAGTACAGATACCGTACCTTACTTTCCCTGAATTTGCATAGTTCTAAACTGTAGAAATTTTTATATATATATTTATATTAAATATTGATTAACTGTTTATTAAAATAATTTAAACATTTCATTCTCATGACTTTGCAACATGCTTGACTATTTACTTTTTAAAGTAAAAGAGAAACTGATGAAACAGCTATACAAGTATTAAAAAAAAGCTGATAGAAAATGTGATCTCTGGAATTGTAATGACAAAAAAATGGGAAAATATGAAAGGAAGTGTTGAAAGTGACCAGGTAGAGATTTTTGTAGCGTTGTGATTTTGCCTCTTTGGAGAGGGAGATGGAGAGAGAGACGGAGGGGCGCAGAAGAGATACAGACAGTGTGATTTTATATTGAAAGAAGGTGAGAGAGGGAGAGAGGAAAAAACAGGAAGAGAATAACTAATAGAAAGTGGTAAGAGGAAAGAGTTGTTATCCCATATTGTTTGCAGTTTATGACGAAGTCCTCCTCCCTTTCTCCACTGTCTGACCAATCCCCTTTCCCTTCTTTCCACCGGTCCTCCAAATTCTCTTCTTATTCCATAGCAACAGACCCCTCTCTTCTCACATGTAACCATTTTCTATGTGTGTAACCACAGACCAGACATCACATTAATAAAAGCGCTTCATTTACAATATATCAGTTTTCAGTATTTCAGCACTGCAGACGCCTACAGGAGTCCATATGCTGTTTACAGAGGATTTTCATGATCAGGAGAGAAAAAAAAAATCCTTACAATACTGGCCATTAGCAGCTTTCCCCACATTCTCCACATGTTTATTAGAAGACAATGGCCGTTGTTAATTACAGCAGAATAATTACAAAATTAGCAGTGTGAGGTTTGTGCAGGCCACTGAGGGCCATGCTAACTGCACATGCAGGTCTTCATATCTGCATGACTCTACTGTTTGGCATTTGAAAGCATTGTAATAGCACATGTTAATCCGCTCTCTGCGTCGGCATCCTCGCAGCCGTCTTGGATGAGTTTTGGACTGCAAAATACAAACAAGACTTTTGCATAATTGATATTTCACGGTTTGGCGCTTAATGAATATCTCATCAACACAGCTGATCCGTGCATGCTCACTTGCACACTCACACATACACACACGCACACAGCAGGGCATTCCTTCAGAGGAGAGCTGATAAAGAGAAGCTTTTGGGAAACAGTACTAAAAAAAACACACAAAAACAAATATCAAAACACTTTTCTTTTCTTCATTACAATTTATTGTTATTTAACTGTTTATTCGTGGTTTGGTTTCATCTATTATACTATTGTTATAATACTTAATATATAAGATTTTCCCATAGTGCCATACAGGGTGTGGCATAACTTTTCCACTAGGTGTATTTTGGCTATGAGCATGTGTTGTACAGTGTAGCAGACCAGTGGCTAGAGTAATGGTTTCTAAAAGTTTAAAAAAGTTTCT
>NC_084971.1:1552237-1599737 GCF_963691925.1 Scomber scombrus | reverse complement strand
CACATTTTATTTTGAGTTAACTCCACGCACAACTACAGTGCCCAGCTGTTTGTTGAAATTATTGAGCATCTACGTTTTAAGGGGTTGAGTGTCACCCACAGCTTCATGAATTTAACAAGTATGGAGAGTCAGTCTACAGAATAACACCAGTCATACTGTATTAGAATACTCTAACTCTGAAAATACTCAGTGTTGGAAACACTTCATTATTAACAAGGGACAAAATAAGAAAAAATGGCACATCCAATTTATAATAATAATAATAATAATAATAATAATAATAATTGTATTTGTACAGCACCTTTCATACAAGAAATGCAGCTCAAAGTGCTTTACAACAAAATAAATGACATACATCAAGTGCTTCACATTAAAAGAACAAAAGAACAAAAAAATCATAGAACAAAAAAGGAAAGAAATAGGAACATTAATGTAATATATAAAATGGAAAATAAAAAGCAATCATTTTAAAAAGGGTAAAAATAGTACAGAGTAAAAGTGAAATGATATGGTCAGACAAAACAATTAATAACAGAGACTTAAGGGTTTGGGACTGGGTAGTATTTTATTTATATCCTTCATTTATTCTAGTCCATTGAGTAGCAGAATAGTAGCAGTCAGAATACTGTGGAGGATCAGAGAGAGAAAGTAGAGAGTGACATTCTTTAAATGAATTGTAAATGCTCCATACAGTGTTTGTAACTGCTGTTTGGAATATAGCACAGCTATTACTAAATTTAACATCAGCAGCTTGTTAAGTGGTGAAAGTGACATATGCTTTCACAGTCTTTTAAAGGTGCTAAGTTGGAAGAGAACAGATTTGATTCTGATTGAGTGTGAGAATATTTTTTCTTCTGGCAGCCACAAGTCATTTTCCCCAGTACTCAGCTGGGACTGCAGAGCATTTTATATCCTGGGCACAATGAGCAGTGTGGGCAACTAAATTCTTCAACCTTATACACCTACTGAAAACAAAATGAAAATAAATATAATCCCACTATATTAAAAAGAAGCTAGGCCGTTCATTTTTATGCAGTAAGTTGTATTATTAAGGCCATGTGTCATGTTTTTATGTCTGGCTTTGCATTGTGTTCAGCAACAAGTAGCTTCATAAATGAATAAAGTATTTTAGTACATGAAGATGTTCTAGTTTTGTGCATTATCAAAACATATCTCATTTTTAGACAAGCAGTTTTCAGGAAAAAACATTTGATTGTGTCATTGTTTTTCTTTTTGAAGTGTTTTTTGTTTTCTCCATGCCAGTCTTTTTTTTTTTTTTTTTAAACTGAAGCAAACTGAAATTGAAGGTGACCTTAGAAACTAGAGGGAATCACTTCTAAAACTTTTCATCATCTGTTTAAATTTGTCCACACTCAACAGTACTGTTTACATGCAACGCACAATGTAATTAAACAAATCACAGAAAACAGGTTGAAAAACACATTCATTATGCATACTGTAATTACTGGTTTGGCTCTAGGATCTGATGCACATGTTTTGACTTAACACTGGAGACTAGGCCAGGCTATTGTTCTTATCAGTTTGAAATAACTTTCTGAAAAGTTCTTGAGTTTATTTGGATAGAGTGACTCTCTGAACGCACTGAACTTAAAGATCAAATAGACAAAATTCAACCTGTAATGTTTTCCACCTTCATTTTGCCACCATGGTTCATTTTATGCTGGAGACAAACTTCAGCTGTATGCAACATTAATCATTTCATCAAGTTTAGATTGTCTAAATAATGTAGCTTTTTATTTCGTCATGTATCTTTACTTAACTATTTAGCTCTTTGTAATAGTGTGTGTGTGTGTGTGTGTGTGTGTGTGCGTGTGTGTGTGTGTGTGTGTGTGTGCGGGTGTGTGTGTGTGCGTGTGTGTGTGTGTGTGTGTGTGCGTGTGTGTGCGTGTGTGTGTGTGTGTGTGCGTGTGTGTGTGTGTGTGTGTGTGTGTGTGTGTGTGTGTTTGCATAGTCTTTTTTTCTTTTCTTTTTTTCTGTTTTTTGGTTTCTGTATTTTATTTTTATTTTTTATATTGTTGTATTGTCTAGTCTATTTTTGTATGTTGATTCAATGTCTGTTTATATGTCTGGACCCCCTCAAAAACAAGATGATGCATCTCAAGGGGTTTATCCAAATAAATACATTTCAAATCTAAATTGTGGGTTCATTCACCCTTACTCTCATTATAGCTGACACCTGACTTCTAGACTGTCAAATCAATTATTATCACTAATGTAGGCTCACACACACTTACACTCACACACACTTACACTCATCTGTACAATACTTAATGGAGACAAAAACATCTCTCAAATGTTCCAACTTACACACAATAAAAGATAGATTTTGTGTGTGTGTGTGTGTGTGAGTGAGAGGGATATATTAAGAGAAAGATGGTCAAGGAAACAGAGAGCTCCCTGTGCTGCTTTCTCTATCATTTGGTCATTTAAATCCAGTATTTAAGACTGTCTGTTTGACTAGCCTGTAGGCACAGCGCATTAGCATGGATTTTTTACGAGGTGCTCTGTCACTTGAGAATAAAATCTTTCAGTGTTTATACATTTTTTACACATACTTAAATATTAGAATGGAAAATATAGATTTAGATTTGTGATGACGGTGTGTCAAGAGGCCACTATGTTGCAATTATTGATCAGACCCTTAAGAGTATGATCAGTACCACATGAATTATCCATCTATCCATCCATCCATTGTTGCCACTACTGCTAATGTGGCACCAATGGACTTTGCTTATGAACTACACCACAAGCTACTTGAAATCCTTCACTTCGGGTCAAAGCTGATTGCAAACCCGAAGGGACCAAACGTTTCCCTCATCCTGCAGCTTCACACTCAGCTGCTAGCTACCTAAGTGAGCACTGTAGATGACAGTGTAATGATGCCTGCAGAACCACGTCATCCACAAAAAGCAGACATTTTATCCTGAGATCACCATGTTGCCACCACCATATGGACTTCCTGTTAGACCACAGACAGATCCATCACTCTAGTTAAACAGGTATCAAATGAGTCTTAGTAAGAGCCCTGGTACCCATTTCCAAGTCCTCAAAACACATGTAGACTGATGGGCAAAATGTCAAGATCCCTCTGACATCCCAGTAAGGAACAGCTGGTTCAGCGTTTCATGACCTGGACAGAATCCACCTTACTCAAAGGTTTGACAGTCGGCTGGAGCCAGCTCACTGGCACAAGCTTTCCTAGGGAGACTGAGCAGTGTGATACTTTTACAAACTAGAACCACAACTTTAGTCTGCCAGTCCACAGGCACTGTCCCCAACCTCCATGTGACAATAGGTATCTCAACCTAGGAAGCCCAACAATGTCCTGAGCCTGCAGTATTACTGGATGAATCCCAACTCCTGGCGTCCTCACTGCTGAGCCTTTTGACTACCTCAGAGACCTCTACTAGAGAAATGGACAAAGCTTGCCTCACCCTCCCATCTCTGCCTGTAGCAGCTGGGTGGAGGAGTTCCTCAAATTGGCCTTTTCACAGTCTGGAAATATCCTCAGTCTCGGTCAGTAAACCCAGACAGAACCTTCTTTATTTTTGATATTCGCTTAAGAATAACATATGGGGTCAGATACTGGATATTTTACTCAGTTTCATTTACACAATAAATAAGATCAGTCTTCTTTTTGAATATTAGAATGACACATCTGGGATAATCAAATACAAAATACATACTGCAGCTATTTTAACATCCAAATGAAAATGGATCAATGAAAGGACAAGTGTCTAGAGATGACTCATCAGTTTGTCAAATTCAGTAAACAACACAACCATCAATCACATACCCACGTAGTTATTAATTTTCATGACTCACATTTATTGTGAACTGAATATGTCCAGTTGGAACACAGCTTTGTCTGCCCCAGTGTGCCTTTAGCTACCCACTAACTTAAACAAAAATGAATCAAGCAAAGATGTGTTGTGTTTATTAAGAACATGAAACAAACATGGTAGCAACAAAATGTCCTCCATTAACACCAAATGATAGAGACAAAAGTTTGACATCAGTCATGAGGTGTTATGTACTCTCCAGTCTGTAATGTCTGTGAGGTATTGTGAAGGGCTTTTCAAGATCATCCTTTTTTTTTTCCTAAAAAGAAAATCTCATTGTGAAACCCCTCACTACTACTGCTGCTACCCCAATGATAGTCTGATAATTACACATACCATTTCTTCTGTATGAGCCAAAAAGGCTGCAGGCAAACAGTCCTTTACTGACTATCAGCCATGACACATTTACATTCACAGATTTAATGCCAAGCAGTTTCCTTCCAGATGCAAAAGTACTGCTTTACTTATTGTATGTTTGTTGAGGCAGGATCATGAAGCTTTGGGGGGGGTTCAAACTAAAGTGATGAAGCAAGAAGTAACCACCATTACAAACTGATACACTGAGACATCTGTCAAAATCAGGACATACACATCCCAAAACAGACTTCTATTAAAGCCATAAAATCCAGTTTTTTATGGATCAATGATTGTTCGTTTGTAACATTAAGCTGCGTTCAGACAGGGCGTGATGAACGCGCCAAAAATTGTGCGACAAATGAGAATCTGTCGCGCCATCGCTCGAGTTTCGACGCCTGACCATTTTGTGACCATAATGTAAAATTTGCGCCATCGCGCGTGTAGCAAGCCGGCCCATTCTCACTAGATAACAACAACATTGCTTCTTCAATCATCAACCATGGCTGAGATCACTTACTCTTTCCTCTCATATGTGTCCCTGAGGCTCCTGAGGCTCTTCCATTTCCTGCGACACACATCAACTGACAGAAACACACGTAAATTAACTGTTGAATCTATGCCGGGAGAGTCAGCTGTTTGTTTTTTCTTTTTCTTCTTCTTCTTCTTCTGTTTAATAGCGGTTGGCAAACAACAATTGGTGCATTACCGTCACCCTGTTTGTTTTTTTCCTTTTCAAAAGTTTATAAGGGAAAGCCAGCTGGGCTATACGTCATGACGTAAGTGACGTCAGTGACGTTGGGAGAATCTCAACGCTGATAGGCTATCGCGGCACGGTTTCACGCGATGTCGCCGCCAAAGTTCAAAATGTTCAACTCGAACGATGAAGCGATGGACGCGATTTACGCATTGACTTAACATGTAAACTTGTCGTGCGACATCGCATCATCACGCTTGGTCTGAACACAGCTTTAGAGTTGTGTAGAAACAGTACATTGTATTGATAAAGAAGTTGTAACTTTGAGAATGGAGTGTTGTGCAGTAGGAGTATTTCTTATAGCCATGAGAGGAACTCATGATGCTAAAAGCATTTCTGCATTGGCTTCAGAATTCAGCCATGGTGACGGCTCCCTGGTTGAAACCCTTGGCAAGGACAAGCATCCTCACCAGGGTTAATTTATTCCACATTATTCAAAGAATGGTTTGAAAACGGCACTGAAATATGATGAAAACAATTATCATCCAAAAGCTGATTTGATTTGAGTGTTGCCCAACACTATATCCACTGCATAACTGGCTGTGAGGGAACTGTCCATGGTACCATCCCAGACAAAGCTGTGTATGAGTGCTGTGACCTAAATGTCCCTGCTCTACGGGAGTCAGAGCTTCAGAGTAAAGGGGAAAGGGGCTTTAAACACCTCTGTCGAGAATTAGCATGAACTACAGTGAATACCAGGGCTCCAGTTTGGTGTAATGCAGTTTTGTAAACAGTACTACCACCAAGGGGTCTGCTGACCTGATACGTCACCTCTTATCTATACTACCCAAGGCTGTTTCAAGGTGGTGCCAACTGAGCTGGCCTTCTGTTGGGTCATTTAACCATTACAACAATCTGGGGATGTACATGGACCACACTTCCACACTAATGACAAGGCTTCATGTTCAGGTATGGAGAGATATAGCACTGATTGAGAGCTGGAAGAGATGATAAACTGAATATGTAATATCCTACTGTTCCAAGGGTACAGTGTTTTTCAGTGCCATCCTTTCAGAACCTCAATCTAAAATAGTAGGATGAAACTATGACAAGATGCTTAGTGTCTTGGCATTATCTCCATTCCAACAGATTAGTGGAAAATAGGTGACATACAATATTGTAGTATGTGTACAGGAGAGTCATTTTACAAAAGTTGTGTGTTGAGACAACTTTTCTTCTTATGATGAGTGTTAATAAGAAAAGGTGTCTCAACGCATCAAAGTCATTGATGTATGATAACCCGTTTTAATAGAAGTAATGTTTTAAATTTTACATGATTAATTCAAGTCGTCGGCGTTCCTATTTACTTTTTTATCTTTAAAATGTTTGGTCTATGCAGAGCATCTGTCTTAGCTCAGATTACTATAACCAGCAGACAATCCTGCAAGTCAGTGACAGACTTTTCAGATGAGTCAGCACTTGAGATTGCAGGAACAACAACTGTATTATTTGGTATTTGATAAAAAAAAATATGGAATGGATTACTAAAACATGCTGAGCCTGTAAAATGTGTAATACTGTACATGAAATATATAATAATAATAATAATACCAACAATAATACCCCATTTACCCAATATGATATTTAGAGTCCATCTGGGTTATGTCAATGGAAGGATATGGACAGTTTATACTTTAAGAAGTTAAACATGTAGTGTTTGAAAAACCAAAGTGTCTGTGTGTTTAACTGTACATTCAAATGTAAAATGTCAGTCAAAATGTTGTGGTTAGAGATGTCAGTCCCTTTCCTCAACAGATGTAAAAAGTTAGAGTGATTTTATTAAATATTTCCCTGAAAGAGCCTTTTCTGCTTCAGCTGTGATGCCCTCCCCAAAATTCTCCTGTCATCACATTTCAACAGTTTAAGCAGTCATACTATTTATATAGTTGCTGCCACTTTCTGCTGTTCCTTTGTATGTGATAATTCCCTCAGGAAGACCTGGAAATCAATTTCCTAATTATTTGCTTTCTCCCACTATTTATGTGATTTTTCCCTTCTTTCACTCCTGCTTGAGTTTTCAATTGGCAAGCAGCGCCTTTTCACTTTTCTCGTCTCCCGACCTCTTTATTCCATTTTCTTTCACTTTTCCCCACCCACTACCCTTTCATCTGCTCCTCACCACCCTTTGTAGCTTTCCTTTCTTCTCTTTCTCCACCCTGTAACCTCCTCTGCTCTCTGTCATCCTCTCTTTTCTCTCTTTGTTCCACATGATTTTGCCATTATTTCCTCCCTTTATCGCTCCATTATTTCCTTCCCTTGTTCAATTTTCTTTCATTCCCTCACTTTTACTTTCCTTGACCTTTCTCTTAACAATTATCTCCCCTGAATTTGTGCATCCTCAGCTTTGCTGCAAAATGTTCATTTTTGGGCCATTAAGCTCATATAGAATGTTGAAATTCTTTTCTTTTTAAAAGTGTGAAATGTATACACTTAAATTATTTTAGGACTTGTACAAGTGAGAGGACCTTATTCAATTCAGATGGTGAATACCAAGAGCTTTATTACAAAAAGAATTGAACATAGGCTGTAATTCACTGTAAAGGCTTTTTCCATGCATTACTACCAGAAAAGTGTATATGAAGCCACAAAAGAAACACTAAGAAAAACAAAACAATAGGACCCCAACTTCTACAATCATGCATGGCTGGAAGGACACTTTCGTACATTTTACCAAACAAATTTCAAATCACCACTAAGTAATTGCCACACGTTGGGTCTCTGAGTGTCATTTCATTTAATTATCTTTAAAAAATAATATATTTTCATGATGTCATTATGGACATGCTTTTAAGTTGATTACACTTCATTAAACCACACTGGAATTCATTATTTCACATGTGTTTTGTTATATATTCATTCCAAATACCAAAACCAATAAGTTTCCAGATTGATTCAATTAAATCAATATTAGCTTTGTTTAAAAAAAAAAGGAGGGTGGGGACATCTGTGGCTCAGGAGGAAGAGAGAGTCATCCACCAAACGGCTCCTCCAATCCACATGTTCAAGTGTCCGTGGGCAATGAACTGAACCCCAAATTGCTCGTGCCACCATCGGTGTGTTCAAAAAATTGAACCAGTGTTAAAGTATGGCCCATTTGAACCAGCCTAATTATTAATGTAATATCTATACAACATTTTTCTAATTTGATTCAATGTACAAATAAACACAAATAAATAAAACTACAACTTGGACTGTTAACCTTAAGCTATAATACAGTGAATACAGAACAGACTCAGGTGGGACAAACAGCAGCATCCTCACATTATAGTTGTACTATGCAGGGCCAAGCTGGTTAGGTGCAAGATGGGGTAACATTACATAACATTTTGCTGTGTACTATTTGCTCAATTTGTCCCTATGTTCAAAACATTTGTACCATTACCGGTCAGATTACTACAAAATCGTTTGCCACCATAAACTGAATCAACATTTACTTTTCAAACTTGTCGAACACTTTTGTTCATCATAAAGTATGTCAAAAACCACTGTCCAGATTCCAGTGACATCTCTCATGGATATTGATGGTCTCCATGCATTCTAATGTTTTTAGTGACATCCAAACCATTCCTCCAGTGCCATCATTAGGACAAAGGCTGTAAAGATTGGCCAAATGTTCTCTTATAGTGTTGTACAATCTAACTCTTACACCACAGTATTCTGGACTGTAATGAACATTGCAGCCTCTCTAGAGGGACTTTACTCTTCTAGTACTCTAACCTAAATCATGTTTAACTGCAGAGTCTATCCCAGTGTAACAATACCAACCAATACATTAGCCAGCATGTGGCCGACAGATGCCTGTGATACAGTATGCCTCATAGGTCATCTGCCTCCCTCCTCACTGTCCTTGTGTCCAGTGCAATGAGGGCAGAGAGCACTAGGACATGTGCAGGAATGGGCTGGGGTCTCTTGGCTCTCGTGCCCAGCAGTGTCTCGAGGCTGCTGCAGAGATTCAGAAGAATCGGCCTCAACAGTAGAAAGAGCATCCCGAGCCATCTGCAGTCCCTGAAGACACGCTCTGTCCTCAAGGCTGCTCTGATAACAGACATGCACTGTTGTCTCTTCCAGCTGCATTACCATAAGGAGCCTTTATATCATAATTAATCACTGTGATCAATCACTTAAACGCAGGTTTGTGTGAATTGCCTTTGAGTTAGTTGATCTAGCTGCATCTATGTGTTTAACATTAAAAACACTCTGTGCTGAAATGTTTGTGGAAACATCCATGAGTACACTTTAAAATGAAGTGAATACTTGTTTGGTGAATGAGGCAGAACAATGATTTAACTATGAGCTTCCTCTCTCTCACTCTGAAGCATTATCGTGTATATCTGATGAGTGACTTTCAGGATCTCAGTTAATGCTGTCACTTCACTCTGTGTGAAGCATCAGTCGGTTAGTGTTTCTTTATTTGCCTCTTCCTTTCATTGTCTCTCTCTGTCTTTGTGTGAAATATCATTTGCTGTTTGAGTGCCTCTATGTATTTTTTTCAATGCTGATCTTGGAGAAAATGATTATTATCTTTGTGAAAATGAAGGACTGCTATTTTCAGCAGACACAGATGCATAGAGGGGAAGTGAGGGCAACACACACACACACACACATGCACACAAACACAGACACGCACGCACGCACGCACGCACGCACGCACGCACGCACGCACGCACGCACGCACACACACACACACACACACACACACACACACAGCTCTTTCTCCTAGGCTTGCTTACAGTTGGAGGGACTGTGGATGGTGTTTCATTCCTAGGCCAGTGGGCTCTGACTTATGAACACAACCTCTTGTAAACATAGCTATTGTAGCACACCAGGTGCTGATTGAGTTTTGACAAATTTCAAAGCGCTTTAGTTGCAGACATGTCATGAATTGGAAACTTTAAGTGCTCTCTGCAGCACTCTTCCTACTTCAAGGCCAGTGATCAGCAACATTGAGTTTTTCATTCCAACCGAACACTACAATACACACCTCATTTAGAAGGGTCTAGGGGTGTGTGTGTGTGTGTGTGTGCGCACGCTTGTCTGTCAGTGAAAGCGTCATTGCAATTATGAGTTGCTATTAATACTGAACTGACTGTAGCATAATCAACCCTTTCACTAATGTATGTCCTGTCCAGTGTCTTCAGAGAAAAGCTCCAGTGATGTACAACTTTTTTCCTTTTTTTTGGTACAATAATGTACACACACATATTGAATAAGGTCTAATTATGAAAGTTCTGAAAAAAAGAGACATAAAATGTGAAAACCCCCCCAAACACAAACCTATAAAAAGTAGTTAAAAATCTCAACCTATCCCAATTATTTATTCCTTTTTTCAAGGCGTGGCTGAGGTGGAAAGCTTTCAAGTGTCGGTTTCAATAAAAGGAAAAGTGCACTGGAAAAATACTCTGAACAAATCCTGACGTACATAAAACATGTGACTTTAAGCAGCCACAGATGAAAACATCAGATGTGTGAATAGCGATGAGGAGACTGTAACGCTCCCCAAATGAAGAGATGAAAAAAGACATTTCAAGCAGCAGAAGATGCTGATTTTGATCGGCTGCTTCTTATTGACACAATGATGCAGGCAAAAAGTCAAATATTTAAATTCTAAAACATGGTGTAGCATCTCTAATCATGTCAAATCTTTTCATAGCAACGTGTTAAAATACCAAAATATTAGTGTTGTTTATTTTTTTGTCATACAACTCCTTAAACATGAATACAAATCCAAGTTATTTAAAATATCTCTATCATTAGGTGTTATCTAATGATACATACATAATGATAGGTGTTATGGGTGTGGTATAACAAATAATAGGACCACTTCATGAACTATGCATGGAGTTCACCAGTTACAGCAATCACTAAAAAATGTATTTGAGAAATGTATTTGAAACATATTTTATCACAACTTGAGGGAGTTTCCTAATGGGCACTGGAGAGATTTCCACAACATTATCATGTTGGTAACTATTTTACTGTCTAGCAATTTGGAACCTGAAATGACCATCAGTAGACCTATGAGAGCTGAAGCTGAACATGTGCCGCGTTGATTCTTAAAGGTTCCTGCTGTTCATTTGATTGGCTGGCTGTGATTGTGGCTTGTTGAAGGTGGGTGAAATTGTTTAACAATGGCACTTTTGTCTTGACAAGAGCAAATCATTTCATCCATAAACAGTCCAGCTTTGTGTGTGTAATGACCCGGTCTGTTCTGCATGCTCTCAGAGGACTTGAGAAGACTGTGGCAGCAGAGAGCATCTGTTTGTGTTACAACAAGAGCTTACAAAGCTGTAATGATTTCTAACCATGCATTCAGCAACAAGTTGATTATCTTCAGATGAGATTGATTGTGTTGTCTGTACAATAGTCGAGGACATCACGCACAAATTGGAATGAACACTGGATCCTAACATTGTATGTCTGATTATACTACCACCATAGAAATTGAGCCTTTTTTTTAATAATAGTTTTCTGTTTTCTGTAGTGACATTGGTTCTTTGTGTCCTTTCAGATAATATCATTATTATTATTATCATTTTTATTTTTTTAATAGCTAATTGGAAAACAAACAATTACACTTCAAACTGAAAACTCCCACCGTCTCTGACAATAAACGACAACAGAAATATTATTTATTCAGACCCGTGTAACCAAAAAAACAAGCTTTTCAAAAAATAAAATAAAAATGAAAGCAAACAAATCAAACGTGCCTTAAGTTGAAGTCAGGAAAACACGACTCACCTCAACAAGCTGACGGATAATCACATGCACATCCTCTTTCCTGTCTGCTCTCTCCCAAACTAACAATTCTCCCCTCAGGCTCTCCAGTCAGAGCACAACAATATTTCTTGCAGGAGTGTGTTAACAGGAAAACAATATCAGTTGTATCAGTACACATTGTCCTTATGTGGAAGTTACACATTCCCAAACCTAAGCCAGTATAACTGCAGATCACTAAAATACTTAACCAAACATTTCACTACATACAACAGCCCCACTCTGTCACAATGTCTAAGCTTCATAAAGTATTACTTATGGTGGCAGAGCTGTTGTGCTTCGTTGTATTAGATTGCAAAGGTGTTCCTAATAAAGTGCTGGGTGACTGTGTGTGTATATAACGCAACGTCAATCTGAGCTCACACATTCTTCTCAAGTCATACATGGTGAAGCATTTTATCTCCCATTCACACCACCACAAACTTCTTTTAATCCATGCATACTGTATGTTGAACTGTTCCCTTTGAATTGTCGTTCACATGATAGTTTATTTATACAGCACTTATTAAAACCAGCAATTCCAAAGTGCTTTACAAGGCAAACATGAACGTACTACAGTTAACCTCAATACATAAAGATCAGTAAACAGTAGGGCCGGATTATGTGGAGAAGACAGTGCTACAAACATGGAGCAGGCTGACATCGATGTATTCAAGTAGAAAGTAATTGTCTATTCACACAGGACCTGATTTCCATCTGCTAAACTGTGATCATTGCAAAGGTCGTCACTGTTATTAATCCCTTGCAAAACTGTAATTATTATTATTTTATATATGTGTGTTTGTGTGTGTGTGTGTAGTGAAGAGGAGGAGTGGGTGTTTCTCCCTCAGCAGTGATGAAGGTTACTGTATACTTCATCTATGTATGTGTGTGTGTGCAGACACACCCGTATAGACAGTCTTCCATTTTCTTGCTCTCTAACACTGATGTGTAGACATACACACAAATTCACACTCACAGTTTGATGAGCGCATGATGTGTGTGTGTGTGTGTGTTTGTGTGAGAGAGAGTGTGAGTGACCTGCCAGTGACCCAGAAGAGTGAAGTGAAGCACTCTGACAGAGGCTGTGTGTATGTGTGTGTGTGTGTGTGTGTGTGTGTGTGTGTGTGTGTGTGTGTGTGTGTGTGTGTGTGTGTGTGTGTGTGTGTGTGTGTGTGTGGTTGTATGGTGGTGATATGTTCGGTGAGCGGGTGGGGGGGTCCTCCCAAAACAAGATTTTACCCTGTTCCCTGTCCTCTCTTAAACAACACACACACACACACACACTCACATTTTCCTTTAAGCATACTCACTCATTTACATGGACAAACATGCATCTGAATGTGCAGTTCAAAGCTATGAACACGGACACACACACACACACACACACACACACACACACACACACACACACACACACACACACACACACACACACACACACACACACACACACACACACACAGGTGACATCTGGAGTGTTTCTGCCTCACTGCTATTGTTGCTCTCCCAGTTGGACTGACAGCTCTCTCTCTCTCTCTCTCTCTTTCTCTCTGTGGTTCACTTTCTCTCTTTTTAAAGCATGGTGTGTTCAGCCATTGGTGCGTGTGGTAATTTATTATAATGTCCTAGACAAGTGATCTCTTTAATTTATGTGTGCGTGTGTGCCATTAGCTACTACTGATTAAGGAGATGTAAAAAGTTGTTAATGTGCCAGTCACCCGTATTTGTGTCACCTTCAATTACATACTTAGACCAGTGAGCCGTGTGTGTGTTTCTGCACATACTCAAGGAAGGACAAACAGGAGCTTTACCTACACTTCAACACGGCTTCCCTTTTAACAAGTCAAACCTTTCTTATCAAGAAACAATCGGATAAAGTGACAGTCAAAATGAATTCATCTCAAATGTTTGCATGATTCTGGACACTAACCTCTGCTAACACTAACCTCTATATATATATATATATATATATATATATACATATTTAATTTATTGTTAAATATTGTGCAACGCACCTAAGTGAGAAAAATAGTGGAACAAACAAGTTAAGGTTGATTGGAGCCCTGAAGCCTGATCACTTGTTTCTTCACAGTTTAAGTTTATTAAGAGATCCCTTCATAAAGCATTTACAGTGTAAATGATGTTACGGAACCTCCTAACGAACAAAAATGTATTCCAAAATGAACATGAAGCTAATATGAGGGAGGCTTCTGCCACCCAAATGAGTCAAATCACATCAAAAAATCTTTCAAAGTCTTGTTAACACCAAATAGTGTTTTGTGAGAATTCTTCCTGCTGCTCAACAGGAACAGACTGTTCATAGATGCACCAAGAGGGAATCTCTTACTAAAAAGATTGTTGCTGTGGAAGCTATCCACTTATTTGACTAATCTAAATGATATAAAGATGATTACATGTTGAGTAATGTATTTGTTATAATTACAACTTCTGTGCTCCTGAGTCCTGACTGGTCGAAAAAGAAAAAAACTGATTAGTGACATCAGTTTGAAAGTTGCACGCAGTGTCATGGAAAAAAAGTGACATTTGAGTCCATGTACACAAATCTCTATTAAGCTTCATGAGCTGCTGTGATGTTGGGTTATGCACCATACTGTAAGTCAGTTTATGAGGGCCATATTTGAACTGGCACCCAGTTTGATATATAGTTTGGTGGAGTTTGGTAGAAATGTGTCAAGCTGAGATGTGTTTTTGTTTTTCTTTACAGATTCCTCTGATCAAAGTTGGAGTGCTGCTCCTCACTACCACGAAATAGAGACGGACGACTCCTGGCATCAGGCAGCTCCACTGGATTCCACAGAAAGACACAAGCACAGAGGTACACATGCACAGACACACATTTGCACATGTGCACGTGCAGCGGTGGCGATGGTTGGCAACAGCTGTAGTTTTCATGTTGTGTAAATGTTAACATCTCCTGCTACACAGAATACAGCAGACACACATCTAACATTTGAATAAGCTTGCTCAGCTGTGTGTGGGAAATACATTTACACAAAAACAAGCAATCAAACTAGCATTCTGTAGTTTTCTGCAACGTAGAAGCAGAGTGAAATGAATAGTTTGCTAGTCAACACAACTTCTGTTTACCACTGAGCAGTTTAAATGTTAGCCATTATGTCACTGTGTGTGTCTGTAACAACGCCACCAGTACTCTGTCAGTTCAGGGTAGCACACCGTCATTCTGCTCCTACAAACGTCGTCATTTTGGTCTTTAGTTCTTATAGTCTCCTCACTGCTTGGAAAGAAAGTGTGTGTTCATCTTGACTAATGTAACGTTTCTGAGTTGGCACTATTACTTGAATTCATTATAACGAAGCACATCCCAAGATCAAGTGTGTGGAGTTGGAGCACACCAGCCAGTATTTTGATTTATGTGACATGAGTGTGAGTAAATTTAGTTTTTTTTCTTTTCCTAATGTTCTTCTAAACTACAAGCAGGAACAGCAAAGACAATTCATGATAAATGTGGACTTGTTTATCTCATCTTGCGTGAAATATTCTTCTTTTGAATAACTTCAGTCAAAATAGTCATTCTACCTTCACCATCCATGCACAGTAAATATACACTCCTGTTACTAATTACTCATAAAAATCCAGATCATTTTGAAAGATACACGAGTACGTTTAATGCTTTTAATAACATCTGATGTGAACTCATCTAATTAAACTATAAAATCCTGAGCCGCTCCTTCCCAGCCCTGCTAATCTTTCATTTACAGACTCACCTCCTCTCTGTAATTCTCTCCCACTAATTTAGTTTCCGTCCTCTCCCCTTTTTCTGTAAATAGCCTTCTTTTATTTCTTCTCTCCCTCTGCCTCTGACAAACAGGAAACCTGCTGAGATAGTCTATCAAACTGAGCCGGCTCTTTGAAAACTGACATTCTTTAACATTTGTTACATCTGAAGGCACAGCTGTGCTTTTAAATCAAACTTTATAACTAAAATTTAAAGTCAAATGTGCTATCAAACAGTTGTATAACCTTTTGTAAAAGTGGTTACGTCACACAATATTCTAGAATAGAAGGAAAGGCCTTGTAAGTTGATGTTTGTGCATATGCTGAATGGGAGGGGTGGGACAGTTGTACTT
Organism: Scomber scombrus; assembly: GCF_963691925.1. NCBI lineage: Eukaryota > Metazoa > Chordata > Actinopteri > Scombriformes > Scombridae > Scomber > Scomber scombrus. Next base: position 1,583,898 of record NC_084971.1, on the reverse strand, counting down.
GTCAGACTCATGTCTTGTCGAGGCTGCACTATCTCTCTCTCTCTCTCTCTCTCTCTCTCTCTCTCTCTCTCTCTCTCTCTCTCTCTCTCTCTCTCTCTCTCTCTCTCTCTCTCTCCCCATAACTCCGTCTCTCCCTCACAGCACTTCACATGAGAAGCAAATGGGGCGCCTTTCAGAACCATCATTAAAAAATCATTATCATCTCTCATCTCTCCTCGTGACCTTTCACTCAGTTAGCAGGGCATTCATTCAGCATCAAAAAGTTCACAGCCATCAGTCAATCAGTCCATCGAACCATTCTTTCCATCTGCACTCTTTTGTAACAGAAAGTCTTCCAGAGAAAGTGTTGCTTTTAAGAATCTCTACGGTGCCACGTGTAAAATAGTTCTCCAAGTTTGTCGAGTGTTACGAATCAACAGAATGTTCTATGAAATCTACTGCTTTCTAAATGCTGATTGATCTTTTTAGCCTCTAGCCTAGGAAAGGAAATGTCAGTGAGTCCAGCACTTGAAGTTACTGGGGGGAGATTGTGACCCCCGCCTTAGTTCAAAGATGGTCTTTGCTCTGCTCGATGACTTTGACCTCTTCTCAGTCAATACTTTGACTACTTGTGTTCTGTCTGAATGTGTTGAATGTGTTGTGGAAAGTACTGATCTCTATTGATCTCCATTGATATAGCAACATCCATGCTGGTCTTATAATAAAGTCAGGGTGGGATTCTCATCATCCACTTCTTTTACTCACTGCCCATGAGTGCTCTCTGGACATGATGCATTCTCCTCCTCCCTGATAAGATACGGTCTTCACCATTCATCTATCATGTTATGAGTGGTGGTTACAGCTAACATTGTGATACTGGACTCTGAAAGTGTTTTTTTGTTGTTTTTTTTCTGTACACTGTGGTATTAAATCTTCCTCAGCTATTAGATGGATCGTCATCAAATCTGGTTGTAATGTTTAAATGATGGCCTGCACCACCCACAGATCAGAATGTCCACGTATATGCTGAACACACACACACACACACACACACACACACACACACACACACACACACACACACACACACACACACACACACACACACACACACACACACAAGAAAGATAAATGAGAAGATCTATTATAAAGGTGTCTTTATGTTCCACAGCACATGTCTAAACATCCTTGTTTGTTATGAAAGCATCTATTGTCTCCTGAGTCTCATTCTTCTTTCATTGTCTCATTCATTGGTGGGATTTTTCTTATCATGTTGTCGTCTGGCTGCTCTGTTCCTTCACATCATCCATCAGCCACTGTTGGGCAATTACAGTTATTACATAGTGCAACTATTAACCTATACAATTAATATTGATGGATCTGTTGCCGCTCACACTGAAAAGCTCATATTTCTCACCACGCTACTCTGTCGCTCATTCTGTTTTCTAATCAAAATGATTAATCAAGCGTATTGGATAATTAACCTATTCAGTTTGTAGTGATTGATTTATTGAAGTGTCTCACTTTTTACATGTTGGAATGATGACTACAGACTGTTCTTCTGTTTCTCATGTTTTAAGTCCTTTCTCTTTGCTTCTCAGACATACATATATTTTCCTTGTTGGAGTCACACAATCGATTGCTTAACTGCAAAAAAAAGAGGAAAAAATCCCAGTATTGGCCTTTCATTGAATAATAATATGGGTTTTGTCCACTTTAGATATAATAAGGAAATGTGTGTGTGTTTGTTTATATTTATATTTATATATATATTATGTGTCATCTTTGCTTTTGATTAATAGTTTAATTTTAAGATGAGATCAATTTAATTGATCCCACACACAAGGAGTGAGTCACATCAGCACTAATGACATACAATACATTCAGTCTATAGAAGTAAACTTAAAATTCTAGAGCACTAAATACATTGTAAAACAAAAAGGTACTATATGCACTATAAAAACGTAACTATAAATTGTATAGAGGAAGAACATTTTGCAAATATGTGCCTAAATGAAGATGTTACAATAAATAATTAAAAACAAAAAATGCACTTGAGGGTGTAGTAGTTTGAGGGAAACAAAAATCCTGATTGAATCAAACTGTGATGTATTTATTTAATGCTTATTCAAATATGGACTCATCCAAAAACACAAACTTTGAAATATTACCTTGTGAAGCAGCTGGATATGTGACATCATGACATCACAAGATCACTATCCTGTCAGGCTTAGAGTGATGCTCTTGTGTCTGAATCACCGGTGCTTTGGACCAATCAGCATCCTCTGAGGATTCTTGCGTGATCTTGTGAATCCAGCTGCTTCGCCAGGTAAGATGGTGATGGACTATCCAATCACCTGCTAAGTATTTTTTGAAAGTGCCCGCCCTCTTCCTTGCAGTTGCCAAGGACGACTTCTCAAATGGTTCTGTGCTGCATCAGGTGCATAGCATGTGTAGTATTAGTGACAGACAGAGAGACTTTAATATTAACAATGCTTCTGCTCTGGAGAACCACAGAAGAAATCAATGTGTAGTTTCAGCATGTTTGCTCTAACATTTTAAACATACTCTGGTGACAGTATGATATTTAATTGCTAAATAACTTACTGAATTAATTAATAAATACATAAAAACAATAAAGGCCAAACAAACTGCAGTGAGGAGGCGTGTGTGTTCTGGGACTTGTCTTAATGAATCTCAGAGCACAGATGTACCTCTCTGTGCTGCCACTTTGACTGCACTAACACTTATACTTCTCTCTGTGGAAGAACTCTCATATCAGCCTCGCACCACAATAAAGTGGAAATGCTCGGCTAATTTATCATGCAGTGCTTCTGTATTCTTCTTTTTACTTCCCATTACTGACGTCCAGGTCAGACTCACATCGGCCTTTTTATCATCAATTGTCTGCGTGTGGGTGTTGTCCTCCCTGAGCACACATTATAAAACATTCAAACATCAGTATTAGCCATCAGATATGATTCAGATAAATAGTTTGAGTCCAAAAAATCCCACCATAAATCACCACAAACTGAAATATATTTGTATCAATTTAATAGTGCCTCACTTTGTGGTTATGGCTCTTCTTTGTTTTTGGTTTAAATATTGTTTCATAAAAGATAAAAATGTTTACATTCATGTAGAAATGTTGTAGTGGTTTATCTACAGTGATGCTCATCATAGGATGATTTCCATACTGCTCTGTAAACACACTGCTAATGCATGTGATATAGGCCAGATGAAGACTAATTAAGATGCAGGTATTGTTGGAACTATTTCTGAAGATATTCCTTAGCTTTTTTAATTCATTTATAATAGTCATAGCCTGGAACTCACCTCTATTATGAACATTTGTATTGCTGTGCTATTTTTATGTAGGTGAATGCACTGTGGTGTTGTTCTCCATCACTTCATTCACTGCAGAAATGCTGAAGACTTCATTTAAATTTTTTCCAATCTAAAAAAATGCATAAAGCACAAATGCAGCAACACATAATCTAGACATCTTAATTTTTCATTATACAACATTTGACTTAAAGCTCCCCTATTTAACATTTACAAGCATTACATGGATGTTTAACTCACTATAATTCATTTAGAAGCAGATGTAGGGACATTTGAAATTGTTTATTAATGTATAGTATTTGTCAGCAATTATAACTCATTTAATATGATTACTACTGTGTCATTCATTATGTTTAACAGCAGCCTCCACTTATGGGTGCCTACAGGAGGAACATGCATTAATAACAATTATGTTTTGTTATTGGTTTAATATGTTAGTGTGTTACATTTATTAACTGTTAAACCAATTAAAAGTGATACATTGGGGCAAATGGGTGTTGAAATAAAATGTTACCTTTAAGAAAAAAAAAAAGGTTTAGCACATAGGCCCCCTCACTTAGTTCTTATGTCAGCAGTGTGACACTTGAATACAATGATCCCAGCATGTCCATTACTGTACTGTACTGTACTGTACTGTACTCTACAGTAAGGCTTTTTAAATACTGCATTCAGCTACCTCTGGCTGTGAGTTGGCCTACTTCTCTCTCAGCTCAGTGTATGACAGGACAGCAAATACACAACATCATGTCAACATATGTGTATCCTCACCTTTGTAATACTGGTGTCTTTTTTATATATCTCATGTCAGATGCCACGATTATTTAATATGTGCTATTTTTTGCAGTGTATTAAATGTTTTAAATCTCTTAGGATAGTGAGAGTCAAATGAAACGATTAGACATTATTATATTATTATTAAAACCACTGATCTTTCTGCATTTCTTTAAAACTAAAAATGAAAAGCTGCAGGAGAAATGTTAAAAATCATTTTTCCACCACACATGTAAAGCTGTCTTTTTTAAAAATTATTTTTTACCTGTATTGTTGTCAAGTGGAAATTCCACATGAAAATATATTAAAATGACACACTATATTTAGATTGTTCAGATGATGTTGAGCCCAAGGGTGAGGGTTTGTATCTGCTAAAATCAGTAAACACACACACACAAAACGAAAAGGAAAAAAAAAACCCTCTTTAAGACACCCCAGGGTAGTGTGCAGCGCAAAACACTGAGCGCAGTCTGACTGGAGCCGCTCATTCTAAAAATGCTTGTACTGTAAGCTGTTGAGGGTAAAAAGTGTGGCCCAAATGGCTGATATTTATGTTCATGTACGATAAATGGAATGATGAATGCCACTTTTATCTGCTGGCTTGGCATGTGTTTTCCAACAAGATGATGAATGGCTGGCATTAGACAGCTTTCTTAAAAGGCCTCTCTAGGAGAACCCATCGGCTCTGATAGTGAAATCAGCACTCTAAAAAAAAAAGCAACCCTGCAGAGAGTGTGAGGGGAATGGTGCTTCATAGAACCATTACTGTAGGGGGAATTGCTTAAATCTTGAAGGGCTTCCCTTACCATATATAGTATGAACATGTTTTTTTGTTGTTTTTTGTTTTGTGACTTTGTGATTTATAAATGACCAATGTAAATGTATTGAACCAGTAAATAATGTAAAAAAACCAGAAGAAGAAAATATAACTCACATACACATATTGTAAATTCTCCAGAACTAATGATTTCATATTTAACAAAAAGGCCTGTGCTGTTATTTGTTAACTTTATAGTTTATGAAAATGACTATTTGGCATACTTTGTTCTAAGTCTCAGTCAGTCAGTGTGTCTGATTCTGCTTTTTGATTTGATTTATTGAGATAATTGTTGAATCTTTTTAGATGTTGTTGTTGCTGCTTACGATCTGTTACCACTGAACATGGACATTTAAAAAAAAAATAAAGCTCACAAATAAATAGTTTTTTTTGGTTGTTGTTTTAAAATTCTAGGTATCATTGTAATTTTTAGGAAATAGTGCATCTGTTAGAATGTACTTCCAGCTACTGATTAATGCACACGTCATTAGGACAGGACCGCTGTGTGTAGGATTGAGTCAAAATAAACTCCACTGTCATTTTATGAGATTTGTTGACAATAATACAATTATATAATATCACTAGCTCTGTCCTTTTTAAAACATCTGCAGGCAATGTTCAATATTATATCTTTACAGCCTTCTATTCCAGTTGTATATTATGAAACCCACATTTAATATTACAGACTAAGAGCCTGTTTTGACATTTATTTTTTTATTTTTTCATCAAAATCTTGAACTTACAACTAAATGTATCACTGTTCATTTTAAGTTGTTTTATGGCTCCATCATGTAGAGTTACATTTGTATTTTTTATTGTGTGTATAGTGGAGCTTTTTTTTGTTTTGTTTGCAGCATAAAATAAGCACATTGCCAGCATGATCAGGCCCTAAAGAACAAAAAGGTTCAAGGAGTTTTCAGGAGTTTTTTCAGCCACACAATAATATAAAAAACAAAGCAACGACACAAACAGACTGAAATTTAAATTCAAATAAAAAACAGCAACATCTGCCCAAGAAAACTAAGTCAGAGGCAGCGCAGGTGGCTGTTCCACATGATAAAGCACACAGTAGAAAGTTGGACTGAATTTAAGTTGAGCAGTCTCACCTGATTGTAAGTGCACAGAGCTGTTTGCTGTTTGCTGGTAGTGATGTGCACCTTCTCCTCTTTAGTGTATCCCACGCTCACGTCAATTTATACAAAAAGGAATTTTATGCACTGGTCAGAAGTTACTCTTGTCGGCGCCTCTCTGTCGTGCTCCACCAAACCATGCACTTACCAAAAGCCCACTGGTAAAGAGGCATTCAGCCCCATATCTCCCCAACTTCCCCCCTTAATTAGGTGATCAATTATTAACACACCAATAAACTTCCTGAATAAGTAATGGCGTTAAGGCTTATGTGGAGTTTCAAGCCCACTGCCCAGACATTTGGTCAAATATTTGTTGGTGGTGTCTGTTGAGAAAACACTGTTGTTTATTGGCTGCAACATTGAGGTAATTTTAATTTAGAACTTGTCATTTGTTTTAGTCAAGGGAACAGTGTCATTAAATTAGATTTAGAGCCGGATCATCACCGAGAAACCGGCAGAAAAACAAGGTGCGAGCGTTCAAAGGAGGCTGAAAGTTTGCAAAGTGGTGAGTGTTGTTTTTATCAGACCTCTTACTGTCACCCTTCAGCCCACTATTCTGCTCAGCTGCTAGTTGTAAACGTGATGTTTTCAGGTGCTGGTATTCATCATTTTAAAGATATTGAACGAAACGTGAGGCTGAACTTCACGCTTCGGTCGTCACGGTTGTAAAACATGATTGTGAGGTCATGATTGCATCAGTAGGGCCGGGCTGTAACCTCCAATCAAAATCAATTTCACTTTGAGTTGATGGACTAAACAGAATCAGCTGCATCAGACTTGAATGTTCATTTTTAATGTATCTTTCAAGAAGGAACTGATAGTCTGACAGTGTGTGTGAAAGCTTTGATTAAATATAACATACTCTATGTAATCAAAATAGAAACAATGATTCAATCTACTGTGTGACTTTGTGCATGTGTATCTGTGTTTCTTTTTGCATAAATAACAATGTAATTAACTTAGTTCTTTGTGCACAAAGTTCAGTGACACAACAGTCATTTTATGTTTGTACAATTTCTACACACATCTCCTGCATACAGTAAGTACTTCTAGTGTAAACAACACTGTAAACACATCACAATGTTGTTAGAAATCATTCACACACTGTATCATTTCTAAGATGTGATTACAGGAAGCTCTTGAGTTCCAAATGTTAAGTTTTAGATGCACAAACACAGCACACATCAGTTTGTTGTCAAAATGAAACAAAGCTCGAGGTGTTAAAGTATCCACATGAAGACAAATCCTACACCAGCAAAAACCGAATATTCAATTAATATTGCAAAGTCATGAAATTGCATTTAAAAAAAAAATACATACATATATATATAGCCATCATGTGTCTAATCGGCTTTAGAAAAAAAGGCTTCAGGATTTAAAAAAGACACTACATTACAAACATTTCATACGTTTCATATTTTTTTGTTTTCCTTTTTGCAGCAGTTCCATTAAAAAAGAAAGAAAGAAAAAAAAAATCAGAAATGATCATTACTGCATCATGTTCCTACTATTCCCACTGTGTTTGGGCCTCCTGAATGTTCATCCATTTAGTCTGGAATTATAGAAATGAAACAAAGTAAAAATATGCAGTGACCATACTTGTGTTGTGGGCAATAGAGTGATTTAATTCATTAGTAAAATATGTATCATCCTGTCAGATTGTAATATTTGAACCACCCTTGAAATACAGTTTCTAGAGTGAAGCTGCTGTTGAACATTTGTTCAGCATGAAACAGTCTGTAATGATACGTTTGCTCATTTAATACAATCTATAATTACTTTATTCTTCCCAATTGTAAACCATTGTGAAACTAAGTAGTTGTTTAACCTGCATTTGCTGCTATCTGCATGAGTCCGCTTTTTCTGTTCCTCTGCTCAGATATTAGGCTTTTATGTTCTGTAACAAAACCAAGAATATCATTTTACACAATTATAAAATAAAACTTCAAACCTCTCCTCCAAAAACTGTTCCACAGGCAACAAAATCCTCATCACATAATAAATAACCATCATTTCTGTTCAAAAGCAAAATCAGACAAGCTGTAGAAATGTCACAGTGAGACTGGTTTTCAACTCCTCTCTCTCTCTCTGTCTGTCTCTCTCTCTCTCTCTCTCTCTCTCTCTCTCTCTGTCTCTCTCTCTCTCTGTCTGTCTCTCTCTCTCTCTCTCTGTCTCTCTCTCTCTCTCTCTCTCTCTCTCTCTCTCTCTCTCTCTCTCTCTCTCTCTCTCTCTCTCTTTCCCTCTCTCTCTCTCTCTATCTCTCTCTCTCTAAACTCTTGAAACTTTCCATGTCTTTATGCTGTTCCACGTTGTGTATCCTCTCGGGCATGTTAGAAACCTTCCAAAAAAAGTCTGTAGCCCCTTCAGTGAAATGTAACTAACGAAAAGAATAATGTAAAACTACCATTAGTGCTGAAAACTGACCCCACCTTAACCATGATCATGACCCCAACCCTTCCTTAACCATGTTAATTAGCCTTTATTGTTATTCTTATTTTTTAGTATTTTTTGAGAGTTATTGGACATGTGTGAGTGCAGCCACAGTGTGTGAGGAGCATTGTTCATCATCAGGTTGACTTGTTGGTTTGGTAGAGGAGCTCCGTGGGTTTCAGCCATCACAGCTCTTTCATCTGGCTCACACTGAGCCGTAATAACTTCCTGTTTTGTTCATCTCCTGTGTTTCTCTCTGGATTTCTCCTCTCTGCTTCCCTCTCTCCAGACATTTCTTTCCTTCCTCCAGCTATCTTATTATTTCTCCCTGACTCTTTTTTTTCTCTTTTTCACCCTCATCTACCACCTTGCTTTTCTTTTTCACCTCCTTATCCTCTTCTACATTTTTTTGCATTACTCTTTGTTTTTCTTTAAACTATCTTTTTGTTATATTTTCCTTCCTCATTTCACCCCCCCTTGCTTTCAGGACGTTCAGACATTGAACAGTTAGATTCATTCATTTGTTGGAGTAATGGCTTTTTGGCTTGCACACATCTACATAATGGAAAAGTTCCATGTTGACACAGCTTAAAGGAACATTCCAGAGATAACTACAAAGCCATAGAGCCATTTTGTCCTCACTACAACAGTGTTTCAATTAGCTTCCATGACTGACACGTGAATGACACTTTACCTCCATAGTTTGATTGCTGACTATTCGTAATGCACGAGGTAAGGTTCCAGAGGGTCCTATACATGTTCTCATCAATTTCATCATGTTTTAGATGGGACTATTGCACACTGCTGACTTCTTTACCCAGTGCAGCTCAATAATGTACAACATGTCAGTTCATTCTCTGCTCCTGTGCTGTTGATTTAGAAGGTGAAGTACTGCTGGACTTCCTGCTGTAAGCGGTTCCTGTAGTATGACTTCTTTGATTTTACTTGATTCAATTTCTATTTGTTTGGACTGCAAGAAAAAATCAGTAAGATGTGAGGAATACTCTTCTTTTTCTTTGTTTCTAAAGCCATTCCTACAAATATTTAGTTTCATTTAGTAGAAGAAACGGTAATTAAATGTGAATAAAATGATACAGCTCAGACAAACGTATATTTTAAAATACATATGTGAACATGCATGTATATTTAGACATTCATATCTTATGTATTTTGTATTCATTGACAATGATAGAGCCACAGAGGAAGACTTGGTCCCTGCCACTGACATGATGAACTTCTACATTTACAGTGTATGCCTGAAAAGAGATGGTCTAAATGTCGTCTCATATTGGCATGTATTTAATCACATTTGGAGTCACTGTAGAGGTATGAAATATGTTTTTTCATTGTTTGTTTTACTTGTTTCATCACTTTAGTTTTCAGTATTTACAAGACAATCCAGAGCATGGTTCAGTCATATTCAGTTTCAAGATCAGACCAGTTCACAGCAAGATCAGTCCAGGTCCAGACTTTAGAAATCATTTTAATTGTTTATGCTTACAATCAATTCGATTTTTAATGAACACTCAATATCCAATTCACCACAGATTTGAGCTCCAAATGCCTGCCAAAGTGCTGGTGATTGTCTCCTTAAAACTGATTTAGCCGACAAAAAGAGGAGCTGTGGTCATTTGTAGTCATTAATAGTTATTTCATAATCAATCAAAAAACATTTTTCCATAAGAGACAAACAACACATTGATCCAGATGCCTGTCTGGAACTCTGTGTTTCAGTTAAGTGACATTAAGCTTGACTGTTTAAAGATAAACACTTTAATAAAGCAAGGTAAGCAGATATGGAATATTTAACCCATTTATATCATTTAAATATATAATCAGTCATATCAATAAGAATTCAGTAAATGTGTTAAATGAAAACTAAATAGTGCACATTTTAAATTGAGTTATTTACTAATGAATATATTTATAAGAGAATCTAAACTGAACATTTATTAATGTGCTGTAGCCAAACTTCAACAGCATCAACATCAAGTCCTGTTTTATATTCACTTACATTTCATATATTGTCCATAACATACACAACCACTAAAATAACTATTTTATTTTATTGTTTTTAATTTTGTGTGCACATTTGAAATGTTATTTTTGCCTTTAGAATTTTATACGATTCAATGAAAGAAAGAGCCGCAGGGCATCAATATGAACATTAACAATGTATTAATATTTATAACTGCAGACTTATTAAATGTGTCTTAGAACATGTGAAACATTTAACCCTTTATTAGTGATTTATAATATAATCATTATATCATGACAGTTTTAGAATGGTCAGCCTGGATTGGTTCTACAGTATACATAATGTTGTGTTCAGGGACATTCACAGTGTCAATGAATAGAATAGAAACCCTTTATTATTTATTGAAACAATGATTAGTCAATAAAAACAAACAATAAAAGAACCAATAAGACAGACAACATAAACAAACACACAATGGGAAAATAAATAATGTAAGAAATGGTATAAAAAAACTTAAATATATATATAAAGTATTGCACTTAATATACTAAATATTGCACTTAAGACTGAAATTGCACTGAAGATTTATCAGCCTGATAGTCCAAGGGTAAAAACAGTTTGTGAGTGTATGTGTTGGTGCCTTTAAGCTTGTGTATCTCCTACCAGTTTGTGACTGCAGTGATTTGAACAAAAGCTTTATTATTATTGTGGTAACATTGACTGGTACTGTGACAGATGTATCAGTATATCCTACTGAAACATTCAGTGTGTCTTCTAGCCTCCCCCAAAAGATTAATACTGACTTCTTTGTTGTTTGATATAGTAATGAGTTGTTTAATAGTCACAGTCACTGATGAGTCATCAGACATCTTACATGACTTTGAACGTTTTGGCATTAGTGTTTCTGGCTGTATTTCCCCTTCACTTCAGTTATTGTCATCCATGTCCTCTGCTATCTTGTTGGTTCCACTGTTAATAATATAAATATAATATAATATAATATAATATAATATAATATAATATAATATAATTAATAAACTAGCAACAGTATTGAAGATGTGAATACATTCTTCTTAATCCAATGAATCAGTTGATGGCAGCAAAATAATGTGTTCATTAGCACAAACAACGCTACATACCAGGCTAGTGTTGTCATGGTTACAATTACACATTCTATCATAATGTCTACCATAATCTATAATGTAAGCCACACTTTAGCAAAAAATCATATCAAATGTCTAAATCATCTAGCTAGCTTTACTAGCACACAAACTAACATGAACTCATAGTTTCATGAAAATAGTAAACATTGTGATTTCATTTTTAAATTTAAATAAACTGCTTATATTTTAATTTTCATGGTACACACACAAACTGTATCTCAAGTCAGTCTGTGTGAGTGCATTGTTACAATGCATGTATCATTGTGGAGCTTAAATAGTCCACAGGAATGTCCTGGTTTGATACTAGTAGCTTTTCACCATCTGAACGTTTGCCTGCACTGAGTCAAAGCACGCTGCGTTTATTTGTGTTTCCATTATCAATTTAAATTCACCAAGTCACACCCGGGACGGACCATCTCCAGAGTCAGGCCAAAGCTGACCCGCCTCCAAGCAGGATGTGGTGACATCTCGCAGACCACGGCCAACCCCCTACTTCTCCCTCCTAAACAAGTGTGTGTTGTGACTCATGTCTGCTGGAGACCAGAGAGAAGGACGTATTCTAAAGTGTGTGTGTTCAGCTCTGAGTACTTTGGTAGCTTCTAACTAAATGTATGTGGTTTGAAGTTTAATTTATCTCCTGCGTACCTCTTTATACTTTCTCCTTCATCTTACTCTTTTCTTGTCAGTGTTGCACTTTTTAGACGGTCCCTGCACCTTGGTCTCACAGCCGGCATACATAGAGAACATAGAACACTGTTATTAGTCAAGCTATAATAATGTTACCTTACTATGGTAGGTAAGAGGCCTGTGATGTGTTCATCACTCTTAAGTTGTCCTCTGGTAATTCTTCCATTGTTGTTTCTGTGTTGTGTTGTGTTGTGTTGTGTTCTGTTGTGTTGTGTTGTGTTGTGTTGTGTTGTGTTGTGTTGTGTTGTGTTGTGTTGTGTTTGCAGAACAATGTCTAAATGCTGCATGTGTTGTCATATTGATGATGTTTTCTTCATTTGCTTGTGTTTTAGTTACATTTTTTTGCCCTTGTTGGCCACCGTAGTTTCCTCAACCCTTCCATAGTATAGGAGTCATGTGAAGTTACTGCTGATGAAAACCATTTTTTCCCTTGCTTTTAAAGCTTCATATTAAAAGCTTTTAAATAACAAAGCAACAGGGGACTTAATTGTGAAGAATTTATGGGAAATTAAATATGTTTATAACCAAATTAGTGAAGCCTTGTTAGCAGCGCTTTTCAATAAAAACAGGTTTTATGCCACTAGATCTGGAGCTATTGGTTGAGTGAATCAGTTAGAAATACTGCCTGGAGGAATTTACTAGCAGGAACAGCCACAGTAGCTCACCTCCAACAGATATAAAACTTATTTTACCTGCTGCGCTGCGTGACAGAATGACACTCAGATAAAATAACAGCAGACTTGTATTGTGTTTTACAGCCACTCTTTGACCATGATGTGTACAGCCCACTGCTTTTACACATCATTGACTCAAGACAATCATGTGATCAGTTACAGGCGCATCTTCAAGCAGGTAACTCTGCTGTAGACGTAGATCCATGCCAGGCCAGTACATGTGTGTGGAAAAGTCTTAAAGAACATCCTCCTCTGATCTGCACAGATATCCCTCTCAGTGGCCACTGTGCCAAACTGCTGCATTGCTGCTAGCAGGAGAGTGTCTGTCTGTGGGCTGGTGACTGCTTATAAACAAGTCATATTGTCTCTCTCTGAATGATATTAAAATTAAACCAATGCAGACATCACAAACAGCACACTGACAGAACGGCAACAATAAAACACAATCTCTAACTTTATTATTTAATCGTAAACTTTGATCTTCATCGTGTTTGCACGTGCAGAGGTGGTGTAGATGTACATTCATTTGCTCGTAACACTTCAGTATAATTTAGTGATGTTCTGTAGCACTAATGAGCTTCATTTAGCAAACAGCCAAACAACAAAGTGCTTGTGATTCCCACCTTATTACCTGACTTCAGACAAATCGCTCCATGTAAACTATCTCATTTGTTTACTTTGACAAATTTGAAAATGAGAAAAGCCTCTTTTAATATGCCCAGGCCAAGTGGGATTGGTTAAGGGCCGCTATTCAATTATGAAAGTTTTCACATTGGTAATTAGTCAGGGCTGTAACGTATTGTTTTATGGCCTTGATTGTGCACCGAGGTGGGAATGAATGTTTTTAATGTGCGCGCTGAGAGGATTTTGTTTGTTAATGCACTAATGTCTGTAATGAAGCTATGCAATCTAAAAAGCCAAGTGGATGACAAAGAGACTCGCTCACACACACACGCAGACAGACACGCACACACATGCACACAAATCACGGCAAAGGCCAGTGGATTTTTGAGACTTGTAAAAGCCTGTAAATGGCTCTTCAGCTATGAGGAGTCTTGTATGATGTTTTGCATGTATATCAAAATGTAAGATTTCTGCAGAATGTGTATTTAGTAAAAATGGTGAAGGGTTAGTGTTCACACAAACCACATCTGAACTGATCAAGCTCAGTCTTTCTGCAGGAAGCGGGCACAAATATGACTCAGTTCACAGATGTTGCATTTCATGTGGGGAGAAAAAGTCAAATTAGATATTACAGAGCTGTTTTTTTGTTGTTGTAGATTTTTTTTGTGTTTCTTCTTTATTCTTTTTTTTATTTTTTATGACAAACAAAAAACTAAATATGTGGAGAAAAAATAAGTATTACTATATGACATGGAATTTCTGTCATCAAATATGATGACTTGTGTCTATAGGTCGATCAGTCTAATTAACAGTATTATAATGTCTAAAATAATGAAAACACAAATCTGTCAAATACTGACACAACAGCCCTTGGAAGTGTATCTGCATCAAAGGTGTGTATTTTTAAAAAGCTCACACACACAGCACACACTCTTTAACAGCTGAATGATTCAAATACAAACACACACTATTTCAATCAAACTACATAGATGTTACTTACAGTACTCGTATCATATATTCATATATATTTATGATTAATTGTATGATATCATATTTTCTTATTTGCTTTACCGGCTGTTGGTTGTCTTCTGTGTTCAGGAGATGCAGTTAAATTTAAAAAAGATGAATAAATATGCATATTTGTTGAGCTGTAGTTGATTTTTAATTAGGGCATTCAATTAAATGTAAAGTAAGTATTTAGGGCACAGGTTACACAGTGTTTTTTTTAAATGAAGGAAAAAATAGTACAGTAAAACAAGTGTCTGTGTTCTGTTTTTTTTTCTTTCTTTCTTTAAGAATAAATGAAACATTTATTCTGCATTCTAATTTCATGATTATCTCTGGAGCACTGCCAACTCGTTAACAAGTGATTAAACGAATACCAAAAAAAATGTAGAGGACGAGGAAAAACAATAAGGGATCCTGGACTGTTCACATCTGTGTGTGTGTGTGTGTGTGTGTGTGTGTGTGTGTTCAGGATCAGAATGTATTAGTAAAGTATATTTACGTATACAAGAAATTTGACTGCAGTTTCTAGTGGGTCTGAATGTATTTACACATACTGTTGAGGAGATACATATGGACATACAGCCAAGCTGGGACTATAAAGAAAACAAATCAATATGTACTTATAGAAACAACAAACTTACACAAGTAAACATTTTTTATAGATTTTAAACAATGATACAAATAGTGAAAGGTGTGTAAGAATGCTGAAATGAATGTTACGTAATGCATGTATTGTTAGTGGTTGTGTTCAGGATATGTATAATGTACAAAATATTCATAATAAGCCAGTAAATGACTTCTTGAAACACTAGAATATATTATTCTGCATGACTTTATAATTCATTCAAATAATAACAACAGCACATTCCAAACTGAACAATGTAACATATGTTTGCTATGTTTAAGGATTGATTTGAGTAACGTTGTGTGAAGGGTGAAGGTGTCTCACTGATAGTTTTCATTATGTGTATATATATGTGTGTGTATATATATATATATATATATATATATATATATAATTCACTTTTTTCGTTATCTCAATACTTACAATATTATAAAATGGATTTTGGTACACTGTAAAAACAATCAATTCACTGATTTATTTCAGAACTACCAAAATAATTCCATCATATAAAAAATCAAATGAAGTATGTTCTCATAGTGAGAGTAATTACTGTACTTGTTCTAAAAAATAATAATAATACCTCAGTCCATAAGCAGAATTCTATTTTAAAAAGTACCATTATAAAATAGATGACAAAAGAAGACTTCAACTACTGCAATTCTGAACCTGTGATGTTAAAGCATTAACAGTCCAACATTAGCCAAATAACACCCCAAACTATTGTATTTGTTAACTCATTTCCAGAAAAAAAGACTTTAATACTTCATATGACTCATGTGTGTCTTGAGGGATTTCTGTAACTTCCTCTTTTCATCTCTTCTCCTCATATTTGACTTCTTGCACTCGTAAATGCCAAAGCACTATGTCTCCCGCTGTCTCTCTCTTTCTGACAATCCCAATTAGTCCTCATGGCTCATTACCAGCAACCCCTACTTAATCAGCAGCCCCTAAACACAGAGGAAAGGATGGGTGAAAGGAGAGAAAGAAGATGGAGAGAAAAAAGGAGGAGGGGCGGGCGGCAGAAAGAGAAAAGATAACAGGCAAATGCGTTGATGAGGTCCATTTAAAAACTGTTACCCCATGCTGGTATTTAAACCCGCCGTACCCACCAACCCTTTGACTTTTCCACCACTATAATTACTATTAGTGCGCAATGTTTTTCAAGTGCCGTTGACCCTTGTGTGTTATTGAACGCCCCACTAACAATGCAGTGAGCGGCTTAATCGGCCAGTTATTAACGAGACAGAGGTGAAGGGTGACGAAGGAATGGAGGCAGAGGGGGTTTAAGGAGGAGGATGATAAAGGGTGTTGGTGGGGGGGGGGGCGACTGGTAATTTCTTTGTTTCATCAGGATGTCACATTCAGATTAAGAGCAGAGGTATGTTATTACTGCCACAGGCCCGAGAAGCCACAGAGGCCCACAGAAGTCATACACTAAGATAATAAAACGCTCATCCTGCTGCTGTTGCAAAAAAAAACCAACTAGTGAAACCCTGAAGCTCTGCTCAGCTCTGAACTTTAAGGGTTTAATGTTCATTACACTCCACAGGGGTGATGAACACACTGGACAACAAACTGATCATTTTGTTATTCTTACAGCCTTATGGGCTTAAAAGTGTAATGTAAAAAATATAATTAGCAGAGGGCCATGGGGTCGTAAAAATCTAAACGGCTTATCTTGTTGAGAGAAAAAAACTTGCTCAGCAAATGTAATTGCAAAGTTAACATTTTGGCCTCAGGGTGGCGCTGAAGGAAAACGGTTCATCCTGTGGAGAGCGTGAACGTGGTCTGGAAACTTCATAGCTACTCATTAGAATGTGAAACATTTATAGTCATGATGGCACAAAGCAAAACATACACTGTGCTCGTCAAACATAGCATCACCGTGTCTCTGAGGACCGTGAACGTCCACTGCATCTCATAGAAATCTAGCCAGCTGCTTTTGAGCCAGATGTGGGACAAAAGAGTAACTGTAGAATCTACTGCTCTCATACTTAAACATACTCAGCCTTAATATCATTTGATTGTGCAGTAACATATAGAAAAGCATGTCTTAACACGCTGATCCTTCTTATATTCTACCTTCAAGGCTTTGAATGCATTTCTTTCCTTCTTTCTTTATACTATTTCAGTTCAATATTTTGAAAATATAGAGATTATCAAGGACATTGCACTATGCCCAAATCTTTCTTTTAAAACATTTTTGCTGTTACAGATTATGTATAAACATAATTTACATGACAGGACATGTCCTGTTAACATTTAATCCAATTCACAATTTCTCCTGACCAAGCTGTAACTAAAGTAGGCTAAACCTCACACATGCAGGATGCAGCCCTGTGCTCAAAGTTGTCTTTTTGTCATTCCACCAACTTGTATTAAAAACAGTAGCAGAAGTACATGTCTGAACTTTTTCTATTCTGTAATCAGAACACATTTATCTTTACAAAGACTCTGGCTCACCGATCTTAGTTGGGGTCCCATCTTCCTCTTGTTTCAGTCATTTCTATAAATAAGAGCCAGCATGCTGAAGCGGGACAGACTCAATTAATCCTTAAGATGGAGACTTTCACTTAGTGTTTTTGCAGGGGGGAAAAAGCCACTATCATGTAAAGGCTTCACCATATGGTTTGAAAATGGTCCAGACTGGGATTCAGAGGGTCTCCTGTGCTTGGCTTTGTGTAGGTCTAACTTTGGAGTGAAGAATGAAAAACGTATCGACTGTAAGGAAAATACACCATATTGTGAGGAGATACAAGAAGAGGACAGAGAAGAGATAAGGAAATAAGGGAATAGGATAAAGGATAAAGTAATATTTTAGTGACAAGAAAGGAGAGAAAACAAAGTTCACATAGAGGGCAGATAGATAACAGGAGTGAAGAGCAAGAGGAAAAGAGGAGAAGACAGGTGACGGAGCCAAACAAAATAAGACCAAAGATTAGAAAGTTTAGCAACCCCATTATAACATGCACACACACACACACACACACACACACACACACACACACACACACACACACACACACACACACACACACACACACACACACACACACACACACACACAGAGGAGTTGCTGTATAACAGGATTAGTGCGCTTCTAAAAGGGAGAGAGAAAACACTGAGACACAAACACACATTCAGCCACACGCAAAGCAGAAACATCCATTAGCAATGGACACACACACACACACACACACACACACACACACACACACACACACACACACACACACACACACACACACACACACACACACACACACACACACACACACTCGCTAGCTCGCTCTCCCCCTTTCTCTGTCTATCTGACAACAATCACTCGCTCGCTCCCTCTGCATGCTTATTAGTGTGTATTCTCTCTCTCTCTCTTATTCTCTCTCTTGCAGTGATGTGAGTTACCAGGTACTGTTGAAACCTTCATATGCCGTTTAGGTCATTTTACTTTAACTTTCGGTCAATTATTGGAAATGTAATGAAATATAAAAGAAAAATTGAATGTAGAAACTAATTAGTATTGTTATCTTGCTCATATGACATGATATATGTTAAATATAAGTTAAATTCAGCAAATGCTTATAACTGCACAAACTACATGTAATAATAACTCATTTCACTGGTACATGAACAAGTATACATTCATGAGAATTGATCATTAACACAAGTGATATATAAGGCTATCTGTTCTCTTCCATCTGTAGGCAAGTTTAATTCATAACAATGTTAAACAAGAATGGTAAACAACAATTTTAGAGTCCTATCAGAAATGAAACAGTGCTTTTATTTGGGTACCAAAAAAAGGAGAAAGAAATATTACTGTCATCGCAGAGCAGCAGCAGGATACAAGTAAAGAAACAAAGAACAATCTGAAGGTTTGATATGAAGTGAAATGTCAAAAAAGAATATCACACACACACACACACACACACACACACACAACACACACACACACAAAAAAAAATACACAGAAAGTGGAAGCAGTTAAGAGGATATGACAATGAGGGAGAAGTAGAGAACACATAACTGGGTAAACCATGATGCATGTCACGCTTAACTTTTTACATAGTTTAAAAAAAGTTAAATTTAGAATGAATTTGATTTGATTTCAGTAGCATATTTAAACTCTAAATTCAGTTGAACAAAACCATAAAGATGTATTAATATAAGTGTAATTCATGTATATGATGTGCTTTCCCCACAGTGGAGAAGTCATTTATAGATGAACAGCACAAAGACTTGGATCCCCTGGGAATTTGATTGAATCCAAGTCAAAACTAGTGAAATTAAATCTGCACATGACACTTAATAATCATTGCATGAGGCTCATTATCAATTCTCTAAAATGACTCTCTGATGAACAAACACACAACCACATATACATTCATTATTTGCATGAGTAGTATGAACATGTATCCTGACTTTATATTTTCCCATATTTGGCAGCATCCTGACTGCTGCAATTAACATAACCTTTAGTCTTTAACACTCACTTTAACACAAATAAGGACATACTGTACCCTCAGCTCCTCAGTGAGGTCACAATTCTTCCACTCAGGATGTCATTTACTGCTCTGTTAGAAAATCAGGAACCATCGCCTGAACTTAATCAAAATTTTGCCAGGCTTTAAATGGAAAACATTTCACAGATTGTTCCGGTATTTCTCCTTTTAATTAAGAATGTAACGTCTTATCGAGCGCCAGGGTTGACAAATCACTGAGAATTTTATTTGTTACACTTTAAAGGAAGTTTAAAAACTTCTCAGAGAGCGGCCACATTTACATACCACTTCCAGATAAATGTGGGGGCGCTGCGCGTCGTCTAATCCCAAATTAGGATCTTAATTTTGTACGCATGTTTTAAGTTCTTTAGTGGGCTACAGGGAGGCTTTGCTCACCTATTGGAGAAAAAGAAAAGAAAGGATAAAAAAGGACAGATTATTGTTTTTTGTTATATTGTAATTATACAAATTGTAAATTTGTAAAAGTGCTTTTATGAGGGTGAATTTATCTTTTTCTCAATTGAACATCTTTTTACTTTTCATGTCATCTTGCAACTCAACTTTGGGTTGAACACAGTTGAGGCTGTTAGGAAAGTAAGCAAATTCTCAAATGCAAGTAAAAAAACAAACAAAAACAAAAAAGTTTCTCCCCAGCTGGTACAGTTTAAAAGCCCGACTGAGAGAGTGTGTTTGTGATGAACTGAGTAAAAGTATTGATGGAGTTCTGTCACCAAATCACTGTTTCTTAAAAAGAAAGACAAACAAAAGCAGAGTTTTGAGGGAGCTCAGGTTCATAGCAGAGTAGAAATATGAGGGAAGGACAAATAACAAGAGCTTACATTCAAATAACAAGCAGCCAGTAAAGGGAAACACACATGTGGGTAACATGGTCTCTGTTTTTGGTTTGTTTTTTTCTGTAATCTTGCTTGGAGCCTTTCTACAGTCAATAAAATGGCATCTAAACATGCAGAGATACAGGAAGTGAGAGAGACAGGCCATTCATTCCTTTTTAAATCACAAACAATAAAGAGGAAGCTGATCTCTGAAAGGATTACGTTTACTTATCAATCCTTACTGCTGTGTTAAAAATCCTGCATTTTAATTCTTTAAAAATGTTTTAATATGGAGGCAAAATGTAACCCAAAAGCTGAGAGATAAGAGTGCTTTGATTTCGAGGAAGGGTTACAATAATATCATTTCTTCTTATTAGCTACAGAAGGTTTTTAACCAACATTTGAGTCAGTCTATCAGTTATTAAAAGTACAACTTTCAATCAGTGTATTTGCTTCCTATGGTGCTTTTGGCTCATATTTTGCTTGACATGCTTAAACAATACACAGTCCACCATTTCTTTATGTTGTGATATTTATTTATATTCATTCAGACACCTCCGTTATGTTGATTCTTCGTTTCTGCAAACAAATGAAATGTTCTTACCGGTTGAAGAGGAGCAGACACATTCAATTAGAAAGACATAAAAATTAACTCAAAGTTACCAAATTTCAGTGTTCAAAAAATCATGTGGCTACAAAACCAAAAGAGTGACTGTCACTTCCATCTCCTCACATATATATATATATATATATATATATATATATATATATATATATATATATATATATATATATATATATATATATATATATATATATATATATATATATATATATATATATATACCAGCTGATACTGTCTGACCTGCAATTAGTGAGCACCACGACCAGCTGGCTGAGTCTGATGCTCCCTCTGACAATCAGCTGATTGTCAAAGTGCCTGACAGATGGGGAGTGTCCACCCTACACATCACCACATCATTTAACTAAAGTTAGTTAATAAGCTGGTTGTTTACAGCCTAAAAGCAAAAAGATATACAACTTGCAACAATGTGGTCATCTGGGGGCAGATGAATGGAAACGTGCTTAGGAGAATTGAGCCTTGAGGGATGCCACATAAAATATGGGGTACTTATGGAAATAAAATAAGGGTGTTGGGATAATGAAGACTGGATTTCACATCCCATCACACTCCAACAATTAATGTTGGCTTTTCTTTTCTTTTTTACTGTAACTATGGTCATTCCCCAACATTATGACTCTCACCGCAGTAGTCACTTTAAGAAGGCTGATTAGGAACTGAATTGTCTAGGCATAAGAAGAGTCTATGGTAATGACTGAGAGCATGCTGGAGCTAATTGTGCCAGTATTTAGTTAAGGAGTTTGGTGTAACTTTGATCCGAAGTGGAGTCATTCAGCACCCACATGAGTTCAGGAATTGTCGTGGTTGTGAAAAAGTTTAGAACTGCAGTTGTTACACAAAAAATGCATAAGTGACATTTGTCAAGTGTGGTAATTATACCAACAACTCTGGCTGGTTTTATGACCTAAGAGTAGTCCACTCCTATAACATTGTTGGACTCATGACGCACAGTAACCCTGCCAGCTCATCTTAATTATACGGCCTGTTTCTTTAGGAAATGCAGGAAGAACACTGATTGTGTCTACATGACTAAGATGGAAGAACAAGGAGGGAGAAAATGTTTGATCCATCTATCTTTATGATCTTTCTCTTTCGGATTTCTGCTCTGCCATTCAGCATTGCATCATGGCTTCAGCTTGCCTCTCCGTGGCATGCTGGGAGAATTTGAGTTTCTGGGGAATCTGTGTCTCCGATCATCTCCTGATTTGTTCAAAATAAGGAGGGCAGGGCTTTTGGTCTGTGAATTTGGGTATGGGAGGATAGAGGGAGGGAGAGAAAGGGATGATGTAACCCAGTAGCATGGCAGTTCATGAAATAGTCACAACATTTAATCTATAGATTTCTGTACATTGATATGCACTTGAATTTTTCCCCCCTAGACTCTTTGGCATTACTTTGAAACGTATGTATTTCAACAGGAAGCAGCTTTTTTTTTGTCAGTCGAGACTCAGGAGCACAGAAGCTGTATTGTTTGTTCTCATTAACTACAAACTCTGCATTACTCAGCATTTAATCACAAGATGTTATCCTTGTTTTTATTTCTATATTTAAATGTTCTAACTGTGAAGCACAGATCCCAGTTATATCCGCGGTCAACACAGTTAATCAACAGATGGGGCGGGCGGGGTCGTAAAAATGATCATTCTGATGAAGAGTGGATAGGTTGAGGCTGAGTGAAATAATATATTATTAATGAGGATAATATTGATTATATTGTCAATATAAGTAGTCAGTAAAAACATTCATATGAAGCTGTCTGCTATTGATATTAATGTGTTTTCTTCGGTTTTTGCCTTCTTTCTCTACCAATGAAATGCAGCACTACTGCCACCATCTTTTAAAAAAAATCACTAATATGACAATGTTTCTGCAAAGCTGCATTCTCCCACTGCACACTACAACATAAAAAAATAAATTGTACTGACCCTCAGCCTCCTTCAGTGTAATATGACCATATCACTATGTTTACATACTGTTATCACACTGAGAAATAAGGATAATGTGTGATAGGGTGCTGTTAGTTTGGATGGGGTGATTTATGCAGATTCAGGTGACATCAGAGCTGATCCACACATCACTAAAATGTTGGTGTCAGTGCAGGGGCGAACAGGATGACCCACTGACCCAAATTAATTATTGATATCCTCAAAATGTCTCAACACAAAACTATGAAAGTGTCCTTAAACTCACCATTGTGATAGGTTCATGTTATGTCCGTTTGAATTATTTGACCTTTGATTCGGAGAATTCAGCTTTGCATTACGTTACATCACTTTTATTGGATTTTAAATGTATTTTTCGTTTTTAATCTAAATATACAAAATGTTACTCTTCAGGTCGAGACCTTTTCAACAATATATGTGGTTTAGCTCTACAACAAAGGTTTACATTTCTCATTTCATGGACACGTCATCCGAGGCCTAGTTTCAGAAAGCATTTTGAAGAGCCCAATATATCAAATATATCTGAGTTTATTTTTTAGTGGAAATGAGTCACCTTCAGAGATTACAATACTGCTGACAGTCTCGGGCCGTACCTCAGGCCTGGAGGAAGAGGCTGAAAAGACATGTTCCTATCACCAGGCCTTCAATACAGACGCATGTATAAGCTACTATTTACTCTACTCTAGAGATTATTTGTGTCTTTATGGTTCTTGGTCAATAATAATAATACTAATAATAATAATAATGCTAATAATGAAATAAGTAATATTAAGATTAAATTGAAATCTAGTTTTGAAATGTGATAGAAAACTTAAAATGACATTTTGACAGTACAAAGTAAATATGGATTGTGTTATGGACAAAGAAATGAAGTGTATGAAATATATGAAGGTGACAGGAGCAACCAATTAATGTGACATGTGCATGCATAATTAAATGATGGTTGGTGTACAATGTAAAGTCCAGTTTGATGAACTATGTGACGGTCTTCATCCCATGTAGATAACCATAGTACAAGATTTCTCTCTCTCTCTCTCTCTCTCTCTCTCTCTCTCTCTCTCTCTCTCTCTCTCTCTCATCTCTCTCTCTCTCTCTCTCTCTCTCTCTCTCTCTCTCTCACACACATACACAAACAATGTTGGAATATTTTATTGGATGATTTGGCTCAATATTGATTGAGGAAGACTGTTTTACGAAGGATGATTTCATATTTAATATCCTCAGCCACATATTCTTGGAAATATAAAATTAAATGGGCGACTTCACATTTTACTATCACAGGCTATAAAACACCTTTTATTAACAGAGATAGTGGTGTTTGGATTCAGCTGTTGGACAACTGGCGACAATTAGAACTGGAATGAAGCCCACTGACAGCAAAAAATCTGTCCAAACTGACAAATGTCATTTATTTCACCTTCAATTCTGAGAAATAAATTATAACAGTTTGTGTATATCGTGTATTGTTTTGCAAAATGTTGAAGACATCATTAAAATCGACAGTGTTTTAGTGATGTGCAAATCAGCTCTGACGTCATCTGAATCTTCATGTGTGCATAAATCATCCACCCAAACTAATGATTTTCTCTGATTTACAGACCTGTGATCACACATTATCAATATATCTATGTCAGCGTGATGATATGGTGGAAATATTAAACTGAAGTACAGTGGTTTTAGTAAAAGTTATTTTTTTGGTGTTGTAGTTTTAAAGGGGAAACAGGAAAATTGTTATATTGGTGAGAAGTGACAGTAGCGCTGTGTGTCACTGGAAAAGGAAGACAATACAATAACAGCAGACATGTGACTGTTCTCTTTATCTATTGCTATTAATGTTATTATTATTTTCTTCATTAATAATGTATTATTTCACCCACCCATAATACACTGCTATTATTCAGAATGTTCATTTTTATGAGCAGGCCCGCTAAGGATCTGTGCATCACCACTCTACTAATAAAATTACAATAATTAAATAAATACAAGGATTCATTCGTGTGATTAAATGTTGATTAATGTAGCAGTTATAGTCAATGAGACACAAAACATACTTCCAATTAAATATGTAAGTTTGCTGCAAATAAAAAAAGCATTCACATACAGAAATCTACAGGTGAAATCTTGTGGCTGTTTCAGGATTTGCTGGGTTGAGTGATGAGAGAGACTGATGTGTATAGAGACGAAGGAGGCGGGAAGGAGGGACGAGGAAGCGGTAAAAGGAAGGTGGAATTAGAGGCGAGGAGGCAGTGAGAAGAGAAAAGAGCAGAGAAAAGAAAAGAGATAGAAAAGACAGAGACAAAGTACATCAAGGAGAGGGTGAGTAATATCCATTCCTCCCAAGCAGCTATTTACAAGCTGTTTTGTCTCCTCATAGTATTTTTTGTAAAAATGTACACAAGTTGCACTCAGCACAGCTGCCAGCGAAAACATCCCCTCGTCAAACATGTGCAGGCATACACCACACGTGTAAAATCAAAGAGTTCGCTAAGGGAGGAATCCCTAAAAAAGTGGTGAAACAGAGAAATACCGCAGGTGAGACAATCCCTCGTGAAGTCCACCCCAAACAAGCTGGAATAAAACATGAAATAAAGCAGCGCTGCAGGTCTGAAACTTGTCAGTTGTGTAAGTGGAATGGGGTGCAACCCATTTGTTTTGGCAACTGTCCCTCAGCAAAGAGAGAGCCTCTGTTGGTGGTGATAGACAAACCTGTGGCCCTCTGGTTGTCTGACAGTCTGTCTCCCCTACCAAACACTGGTCCTCAGGGTGTGCGTCTGTATCAGTCATGTGGGTTGTACCTGTTTTTAAAGGGACAGTTAACCCAAGTTGACAAAAAAAATTGTGGATAGAGTGGAGGATTTAAGTACGGTTTACTTGAGTATTTCCAAAATGACTGAAGTGGAATATAGAGCCAAAGTTGTGGTGATGAATACACTTTCAGCCAGTCACGTCACTGGTCTCAGCTTAGCGAATTCACAGTGAAGCATGACAACAATGACCCAACTTCCATCATATCTAAAACGCACAATGCTTCCAAACATGTGAAGAGCTGTGTGTGTCAGCCTGCTGTTATCTGCACCTGATTTAATGAAGGTAAAAACAGTGCATGGCTGTGCACAACTCACAACAGAGGTTTCAGATGTGTCACAAAGATGCTGCAGGGATTTAATAGACAGAAGAAGATTTCCATACAGTATAAATCAACCAGCATTCCTGCTTCAACCACGTTTTGCCAATTTAAACACATATACTGCAGTGTTGAATTAAAAAAGGTTAGTTCCACTCAAACTCAGTGATAATAATCCCATACTACTACTACTACTACTACTACTAATAATAATAATAATAATAATAATAATGATGATAAAAATTTATTTATATAGTACCTTTCAAAACAAATACAAAAACAGATAATGCAAATAAAAGACCCAAAACAAAGATATTGACAATATACAATAAATGAAATAACACAACAAATATCAACAGTGAAGAAAAAGCCATATGATAAAAGTGAGTCTTAAGAACAGATTTAAAAGATGACACTCTTGCGCCTCTTAATTATAACGTTGTGTGACAAATTCACTTCGACGAGAAATATCGTCGCGAAATATCTCGCGAGAACTCGTGGCACGAGATCTCGTCACACCCCTAGCAACGACAGATCTCCATCTTTGGTCAATCACGTGATGTGTTCATCAACCTGCGCATGTCACACAGCTGCAAAACGTCTGTTCTGATAAGATGTGGTGGCGCATGTAAACACCAGATTGGAATAGATCACGTCACATGTAAACAATTGTCCTGAAATCTTCAATTGGAATGATTTCAATCGGAATGAAAAAAAAGTCTCCATGTAAACCTGGCTACTGAGTGTTACTGCCTGAGTTCTCCAGGTAGGGAGTTCCACAGCTGAGGGCCCCCAACAGCAAAGGCTGGGTCCCCTCTAGTGACATGTGGAGATTTTGGAACCATCATCAGGGCCCTGCTGGAGGATTCTTAGGCAGCGATCAGGCTCATAAGCAGTTCATAAATATAAGCAGGAGCCTGACCTTTCAATGCTTTAAAAACTAGCAGTAAATGTATATAGTATATAGTATAATAATACAGCACTGTGCTGCGGTATTTACTTTTAGTACGTGATAATGATAATATTCATTAGTACTAGTACTTTTATTGAAAGCTGTCATGTGTAGAACTTGCAGATGTCTGACTGTGGCACTTAAGCTGCTGAAATGTGGCACTTGATTCACTCAGAAATGTTGTGTGTGAACATCCTGGCAGCAATTATGTTTGCACACCACAACATAATTGAGACAACAAAATAAGTACTAGATACATGATTGGTCCAAAATCACTCCCTGTTTGCTACTCAGTGCACCTTATTTTCCCTCTGCCACTTCATTGAAGTGCCCTAAAAATTTCCATAATGGAAAACAAAGCCTATACTTTACTTGATACCAAATATCTCACAATAATGCTTTACATTGAACAGATGTGTTAAATACAGTGATGTAATACTCATTGTAAATATCAATTTTGGCGTAGAATGATCACAAGTCAGTGTAAGAAATGTCAGTTTAAGTAATAAACTATGAAGTGTCTATTATGAAAGAAATATAGAATGAGTAGATTTTTTTTCACCAGGATTGTCTCATTTCCCTATAATCACAAGGCTATTCTTCAGTTGTATCAGTGAATCTGATTTTTTTAAATGATTAGAAATGTAACATTTGAACTCTGTCTCCATTTTGCTTCTATCAAACTATATATTCCTGTTTAAAGAGCATTCCACAGTTGCTATCAGTTCCTCTCTATTAAAAGCAGTTATAGGACCAATATTGCAGATGATGAAATAATGTAATCACATTACAATTCGACACACTGACTTGAAATAAAATTCTGAATGCCAGCGAGTAGGATGGGAAATGCTACTTGCATTTAAGTAAAGGATCTGAATAGTGGGACCAGTGACTTTACTAAGTGTAGGTGTGTCTACTTTATGGTCACAGTACCAGAGTAGATGTACATTTTCTGTTTAATTTATTCTTCACAACGTGGAAAACCTGGAAGGCAGTACAACATAAAGATGAGGATAGAATATGCCCCTGTATGATCTGTTGTATCCAGGTTTAGTTTGTGTTGAGTGTGGCTGAAGGCAGCTCATTGTGTCTTTTCTAGACTTTCTTCTGGCTGGGTTTAAATTGACTGCTGGAGCTGTGAAATGTGGGTCTTCTAACTATTCCTGCTCGGATCTAGAGAGGAAGGCTTTTTATTATTTCAAAGGGAGAACAAGCTTTGATAATTATTTTTTTTAAATAATGACGTTCCCTATTACAGAGATGTATCCTCAACCATGGTCATCCCGTCGTCTTTTCACCATGAGAATGCATAATGAATAGGATTACAGGGCTTCCCTCTCTCCCTCTTTCTCGCTCTTTGTCTCTCATCCACTCTATAGATAACTCTTTCTTTTTTTCCTGCATTTCTCTTTTCTCGCTTTCCTTTTTCCCCCATTTTCCTCTCCAAAAGAAATCTTTCAGGCATGTCCAATTGGCTTTGGCCACCACATGCATATCTCCCTTGTGGGAAGAAGCCATAAAAAATATCTCTTTCTCTCTCTCTCTGTCGCTCTCACACATACACACATGCACACACACACACACTTCTAAATGAAGCTGTGACTCAAGGAATAGGCCACTAAGAGAACATCAGACTTCTCATTAAAGACCCCCTATACTGTCCCTGTCCCCTTTACATGTGTGTGTGTGTGTGTGTGTGTGTGTGTGTGTGTGTGTGTGTGTGTGTGTGTGTGTGTGTGTGTGTGTGTGTGTGTGTGTGTGTGTGAATGAGTGTGACACAGACACAAATCCCTGTGGTAATATTGTGTGTCCACGCCTGGTTATGTGCCACATAGGTCCTTTTTAGTGGACCCTCACTACCCACAATAAGTCACACACACTCACACTCACACAATCACACAGATGCACACAGACCAAGTAAATTGGATAGATTTATATTATTGCTGTTGTAAAACTTTTCTTTAGTTCCTGTCTGCTATTTCTTCCTCTACCTCTTCTCTTTTATTCTCTTCATGTTTTTTACTTGTGGTTGTGGGGACATTCTCTAGCTCCCTTTGTCTTCCTGTTGGTGTTCCTCTCCTTCTACAGGAACTTACTGCCTGCTGCTGTCAGTCAAGTTGAGCAGGCATGTCCCATTGGCTATCACTCCGCCCCCCCCCCTCCTCCCCCCTCCCTCGACTCTATGACTAATGTTTTTACCAAAAGTAAGACTAAATGCTTCTGAAAATGTCAAATGGTGTAACCACAAAATAATGATAAATATTAAATATATTTTATCCTTCTACAGTGTATATAAGTGGACTTATACAAACAATGACTTCCTGATTAACATGATTCCCCAGATTAAATGTAATATTTCATATACAAAGTTATAATGTAAGATCATGCCAAACTAGTTGATATGGTGTTTTATTGACAATTTACTGTTTTTATGCAAGTTGAATTATTTGGTACAAAGTTTATATGGTTACACCACTTAGACATTTTTGCCATAATCCTCTAATATATTCTCTCTAAATGGATTAAAAGCAGAAATTTGATGCTTCAAAAAAAAAGAATGTGTGCAAGTTATTCATATGTTTATTTTCACATTTTAACCCTTTAAATTTAAACTAAACCACATGGACACAAACATTGGTAATTGACCCATAGACAGATGCTGTGACCTGTGGACATACTGCGGAGCGAGGTTTTGTTCCACATGCAGATTTTTAGCATTGCGCCTTATTACAAAAGTCATGAATATTAAATTAGGCAAGTAAACCCCAGGAATTTTTATTTGATTTTTTCCCCACAAGACCAATGAAATTAATGTTGAATGACAAACTACATTTAGTTACAAAGCTAGCCAGGACGTCACACTAGGACTTTGCGTTCGTAACCATGCAGCTACGCACTAGACTATTTGAATAATTGTTTTGTTGACTACATTTTATTGAAGAAGTACAATGTTAGCTTGAAGCAGTAATTATAATGTGACTATAATTGCTATCTGATGACCGTTTTATGACTTTGGAGATGTATAACAGATGTGACACACTGAAGGAGGCTACAAAGACTTCATTTGGTGTAATTTCCTGAAATGAAAGAGACAGTTGTACAGCAGGAGTATCACTGGCCTTGTGCAGTGTGTGTGTGTGTGTGTGTGTATGTGTGTGTGTGTGGCTGCCTGTAGTTAATGATGACAGGACTTAATCTTTTTGGCCTTCAGGTCGCATCAAAGCAGTCTCTGTCTTGTTCATAGACTGTTCAGCCACATTAGTTAGAAAAAATGTCCTCCGTGTGTGTGTGTGTGTGTGTCATCACTTGTTGTTAGAACTGAATAATTAGAGAACACACACTTTTACACACACATTCTGGGACAAAATACGTAATCATAAGCAGGCATGCTCAATTCCTCCTCCATCATTTCCTTCCTTCCTTTATTCTCACCTGTTGCTCTTTGACAGTTATCTGTCTTTCTTTATTACTTGTGTCCTTTTTTCCTCTCTTGCCCTTTTCGTCTCTTTTTCAAAGCTCAACCCCCCACCGAGGCCTTGAAGTATACCAGCTTAGATTGTTGCAGCAGGCAAATCCATCTCCTTCTCCCTCCTTTCTTCCTCATCCCCTCTCCTCTTATTTCAGGCTTATTTATGCATTCTGTCTTTCTCATTCACTTTCTCAGTCAAACTAAAGCTCTCTCCTCCCTTGTTACCTCTTTTCTTTCTTGTTTGCACTTTTGTCG
The DNA here is from genome assembly GCF_963691925.1 of Scomber scombrus. Taxonomy (NCBI): domain Eukaryota; kingdom Metazoa; phylum Chordata; class Actinopteri; order Scombriformes; family Scombridae; genus Scomber; species Scomber scombrus. Next base: position 1,552,946 of record NC_084971.1, on the reverse strand, counting down.
TTTCCTTCTTCAATTCTGTCCTCTTCAATTTTCTATCACTTACTCTCATGTTCTCTTTTCATGGCTTACAAATTTCCTTTTATTGACTCAATGTTGTCTTTATGTCCTCCCTCAATCTGTGTAGTATCCACTCTTTCCAATGCTTGCTCCCACTTTCTCCACCAGTGCACAACCAATGTCTGAAGACTTACAATTTAACTTAGCGATTTTCATAGAGACCTTGATGCTAATGTAACAGCCAAAGTTTTTTATTAAAGCACAAACTGACTCCACACTTTTAGTCTCAGATATTTTATTAATTAGCACTCAATCAATATATTAATAATGTCATTTTAAGTATGAACTATCGGAATTCCTTCTCTCCTGTTTCAGTAGATGATTGTAGGAAAGAAGCTGATTCACTGGTTGTAAAAGTCAAAGTGAAGATATTTAGCTGAATCTCTCAGTAGACAGAAAAGAGTGAATGTTTTAAGTCATATTAGAAGAGTAATGAATGATTGTTGCTAATGTATTAAAATTGATGAGTAAGTTTGTCCGACTAAATGACGTCAATAAAGTGATTCCTATTATCAAATATCACTAATGGTGTGTTCACGCTGAACTCAAAGCTAATTATTTGTGTGATGACATTACATACAAAGTCAATTCAAAGATGTACATCTGTTGATGTAAATTATGCAATGTGAAAAAATTTAAATTTCAGATTTCA
>NC_084971.1:1477237-1549737 GCF_963691925.1 Scomber scombrus | reverse complement strand
TTACTGTTGGTAGTTTAAGTACATTTGCTAATAATACATTACAACTTTTGCTTACATTTTGTAACATTTTGTAAACAGGACTATTCATTTTAACAAAATATGTGTACTTTTATGAGTGAGTGAAATATATCAATACTGCCTCTATCTCTGGAAGGAAGGGAGTAGCAAATATATATTTTAAAGACAAATGATTGAATTGTTATTAATACATTGATATCATTACTTTGATGAGTGTATATTTAATTTACAACTTATCTAAACCTGATCCAACTGTAAGACACAACTTAACCCTTGCACAGTTTGTCATTTTCTAGTTTTCCTTTAATGATCTCATGATATAAAATGGTAGAGTGCACGTTGCTGTAAAAACATGTTTTAGCTTGTTTTTTATTTACTACTGTAGCTTGATGATGAGTATCAGTGGAGGTTCAGTGATGCTCTCAATGTTCTTTCAGAAGCCTTTTCCTCCCTGACAACTCAATCACTGTCAGAAACACTGAACTACTGGCACCTTTAATCCAAAACTATTAATATCAATCTATAATCCTCTCATATTGTATATTCCTCAGTGTAATGCAAGTCTTCCTGACTCTTTCACTTTTCCATCAGTCACAGCTTGTCTTGTTTGCGTCTTTCCACTCTGTCATCTATAAACATGATGTGTGTGTGTGTGTGTGTGTGTGTGTGTGTGTGTGTGTGTGTGTGTGTGTGTGTAATGGGTATGTCTGATGTCTGGCGTCAGTGTTGACCATATCTTTCCCTGGTGACATTGCATCATTGTTCACATGATGTATATTTAACACACACATGCACATGAATCTTATCAGTATTTGATAAAAATGTCATTTATAATGTTTTAAAACAGACAAGTAAAACATGCACAGCTGCAGGCTCTTATTACTATTTGAGTCACATTGTGACACTTTAACACTTTTTGGAGTCTTCGCAGTGCTTTTAAATGAAGCTTGTCAGGTGTTGTCAGTTGTATATTTCGTCTGAAAAAAAGCAACATCACTGTGGGTTCATATTTGCAAATCTAATCAGAAAGGCACCTCAGGTTCTTGGAGCAAAAGAGGCAAGTGCACCCAGAGGACCCTCCCAATACCTAATGCCCTCTCTCTGCATCCCTCCCTCCCTCTCCTCCTCCCTCTGGAGAGCGTTTAAGGCCTCCTCTCTGGATTTGGAGCAGACATATTGTCTTCTGCAGGAACAGACTGAGCACTAATTGGTTAGAGAGAAGTTTGGAGACAGCATAGAGAAGTAGAGTGAGAGAGAGAGAGAGAGAGAGAGAGAGAGAGAGAGAGAGAGAGAGAGAGAGAGAGAGAGAGAGAGAGAGAGAGAGAGAGAGAGAGAGAGAGAGAGAGAGAGAGAGAGAGAGAAAGAGAGAGGATACTGTAAAATGAGACAAAATGAAAGAGAGAGTGAGTCAGGAATGATACGAAGAGTAAAAGTACTTTAAACCCATAATGGACCTATTTCCAGACAGGCGCCATTTCAAACCTCCATCCACCTCCTCATACCAATGCTACACACACACACACACTTTAAATAGACTACTATATGGAATCATTTTAAAATAATTTTATTGAAATATATTTTGTTCCTTTTCTTTCGTTAAACCATTCAAATCAGGATCAGTTTATTTATAAATATATACCTGCATTTTTATTTTTACATTTTGGAGGTAAATTTATTTTTTTTAATGCGATCAAAAGTAATGCACGTCTCCGCAAACACTTTGTATCCAAAATACTAAATAGCTTTTCTAACTGGGTATTCTATTTAAAAATTAAACTACAAATCACCATAAGCTCAAGCACATACTATGTTTATAACTAATGACTGTTTGACAAAATGAAAATGCAGATCTTAATATCTAATAATGGAGTCCATTTTTTCATTATTTCTCTCTCAATAATAGACCTGCAGCACTGTGAATATTGGTTCTATATAATTCACTCTCTCCCAGGAAACTGTGATTTTTACAATCGTAATAGTTAACACTAATTTAAGAAATATCTGCAGTATTGGCGAGATCTTGCAATTTTGCTAAACGACCACAATGTTTCTGCATTAAATGGTCAAATCAACAGCAAGGATTCAGGTGCATTCAATGGAAGATGAACAAATCTCACCTGCAAACATAAAGTACTGCCATACAGCGAGCAAAACAATACCCAAATGTTCCTCAATGAGTTTCTATTCAGTGAGTCAGAAGAATGCAAAGATAGACAGAATTTACCTTTAAATATAGACATCAGCACCTTGGAAGTGAAAGAAGTGTTTTATGGAAATTCATTTATTTGAAATGAATTATTAACTGATTTTATTTGTTGTTAATGATGAGGTGAAAGTTCATTTCATTTAAATGAAGGTTTATAAATTGAACTCAAGTACAGTATTTTCTTTTTTATATAACTTTGAGAATGTGGTTCTTATGTTCACAAAATAAAGACAAGAATAACACTGAGATACACTTCTTTCTGTCTCATGCAGCATGCTTTTTATCAAAGGAAGAGATTACACATGACTCTTCATTGATATGTCTGCGAGTCCTGAAGAAGTTTCCTGCAAAGATGGAACTATGGAATGTTATACTAGTATAAGGAAAATAGGAATTTCCTTTATAGTGAAACTCATTCTTGTTGATTCATTGTGTTTTTACAAGTGGAAACGAAGATTATTATGATGAATTCTAGAACAAACTCTTTAGTTTAAGGTAGACATGATTTTTAAATTAGATTAAATAAATTATTTGGCATACATATTGAAAACACATATTGTTCCCTGTCTTTAGCAACACATTACTATTTATTTGAATAAAACCTCTCGGGAAAAAAAAAAAAAGAAAGATGGATCCATACATGCAGCAATCATGCAACAATATTTGTTAATACATGTGAATCTACAATATTTGTATGCATATAGTGTAAAGAACTGTACGTTACCAAGCAGTGTCTATAGTTCACTTTGAACCAACAATACAATTCATTTAGACCTTTTTTATAAACCTTTAATTATATGAATGAATATATTTGATATAAATACTAAAACATGAGCATTAATGTGTTACCTTGTCTCTCATTTGGTGAAATAGATGACAGGCACTCTGAGACTTCTTGAAGAGCATGTGATCACTGCTCTCCTCGTTGTTCTTGACCTCCAGTTTATGTATTCTAATTTGGACACCTTTATGTGTCTAATAAATGATTGTTGACAAGCCCAGAGAGAAGGGGCCATCGTGGAAATGAAGTGCACCAGTCAGCCAGATGATGATAATTGTAATGTAAGCCAGAGATTGAAGAGTAACCTGAGATTGTGTTTACTTTGGGAAATAGCTTTCTTAGAGGAGAGGAAAAAATTAACAAACGAAGCTGTCCAGGATTGGTGATTAAAAGAGCGAGATTGAGCAGACGCCACGCTGATATTACAGACAGGAAGGAATCATGAAAGCAGACGGAGCAAAAGAATGCTTCTCTGTGAGTCACACATCGGAAATATCCGACTTTTGTGACTTCTGGAAACAGCTCAACATATTTAATAAAGTTCATCTAAACAGGTCACCATCAAATAAAACCAACAAGGAGTTAGAAAAACAGAAATGTTCTGAATGTGAAGACTTGTAGAACAGGTAACATGTTGGCTGTCTGCTCTTTACATTACTGACATAAGGTTGGTGTTCTGCACTGTCAAAGATCCCAGAAATTACATTCAAATGCTTATCCATTGTAAAGCCTCCTTAGGTTTGTGAAAGGTGCTATATAAATCACACTTATTATTATTATTATTATTATTATTATTGTTAGACTTATTATTATTTATAGACTCATTTATAACAGCAAATATATTTTAAGAGAAACATAATTTTGCCTCAATTATGTTTTGAATCAACATGCTGGGACAATGTTATTGATGAAAGTATCTGTAGAATCATAAAAGGTTTAAACGTACCTGCCTAACGTTCAACGTGTTTCATTTTTATTTTCTTTATAATATGCTCTCTCAGCAAGCACAGCATAATTAACATTTGAATGCTATGTTTCAGCACTGTCACAATATAAAATGTATCAATGCAAATGATTACAAATCAGTGAAATGCAATATGATACCATAAAATGCCATAAAATACACAATATACAATGCAGTATATGATTGGCATTTTCTTCAGTCTTATTGATTGTATGTGATTTAGTTGTGGAAGTGATAAATCGTGATTACACATATATGCACTCGCACTAATAATGAATAAATGCTGCAAGTTTCAGGGGGGGAAATTGTTTATACCTCACCAACTAGTCTTTTTACTTTGCAACAACAGAACTCTTCAATTGAGACTTGAAAACACAGCAGAGTTCATGTTGAGCCTTTCTCACAGATTCCATATACAGTAGTAGATGAACAGCTTATTATGGCTGGTATTATGCATTTGTGCTAAATATGCATGTGACTCTGACTACCTAATACTTGTATTTAACCAGTTTTACAATTTCAACATTTGCACAACACACAACATTTTTTTAGTAATGCAATAAAAGGCCTGCAGGACTCACACATTCATCTGTAGTTTGCAGTTAACAATCATGTCTGAAACATAAAGCTGCCATCATCTGTGCAAATTACTTTAGTGAGAAGCGACCCAGTTGAACTCTGTGTTTCAAGGCCACAAACATTAAGAGAAAAGTAACACACACTCAGTCCAGAACACACCAGCAGGTTAAGAACCACATTTTAGCCAAAAATGTAACTGAAACAGACACACAACAGTTTTTGCAGACACACTCATGTCCTTGCAGGCTACCGTACATTCAACATCCTCTGTGGGGCTGCTGCTATCACTGTGGACAGGCAAAGTATTATTGTTGAGTTATGACAATATGCAGACCTTTGCATGCCACTGTGCCAACATTGTAAAGACTACTATTACAGATGATATATTATATAGGCATTTATCCTGCTGACATGTTGCTCTGCACATTCAGTGTATGCTACAGTTATCATGATGAAATCCTTTTCAGTAACAGTGTTGTGTTGACTTTCCCTCCAGACTTTAAAATAATAATAATATAAGAAAACTTTATTTATATAGCACTTTTCCTAACAATGCTCCAGTGCTTTACAGAAGAAATAACAGCAAACAAGGCAGATCAAAGTAAAGCCACGAGGAGGAGCACAGAGGTAAAGACAGAGACACAACAGAATAGTTCATATAATGAACAAAATAAGAATAATGAATAAAATAATACAATTAATAAAATGCACAGAATAAAACAGTAAAATAATGAGATCAATTAAAAGTTGTAAAATATAATAAATAGAGTAATAGAGTAACATTTCCAAAAGCTTTTACAAAGAAAAACTTGAACCTTTCTTGATTGTAATCTCAGTAGATACTAGATTTGAGTGTTTTATTTTCTTTTTATATATTGATAGATTAAATATATTTATGCAAATGTGGTTCTACCAAATGTTATGTGTACTATGAATGTCAATCATAAAGACTCATTCATACACACTGCCACACATGGCTGTTTGGTCCTTAGTGTAAGGCAGTTTGGCATTATGGATCATCTAATTGCATATGCAGTGATTATTACAGCAGGGAATGCTGGGAATAGTTTTGATTGGAGTCTGCAGAGTAAATGAATTGTCCTGCAACCACACAGCAGTCTCTGGGCGAGAATGAATTAGACTGATTGAACATCTCAATAAGTGGGAGTCGGACTACACACACTCATGTGCGTGAGCGAACGCTCCTTCCGTCACTCAAACACTTGCATGCAGGCACAGTCTCACACACACAAACACGATCAATTTACACATCCGGCATTGTATTGATCAGTCTATTTGCTGCTCGGGTCCCCTGCCATGGCCTTTCAATTAGGACAGGAAACAGAGACAGACGGAGAAGGGAGGCTGAAATATAGATGAGATGCAAACGATAAATAAAATGATCAAAATGCATTCATGCTTTTATTTTGAATTCATTAAAAGTTAGAATGATATATCTTAATTGTATTACTACTGTAATTAGAACAGAATGTATGGATATCTTACAACCAGGGTGTTTGTGAACTTTTAAGTGTGCTTATTTCATTGTATTGATTATTATCCAGGTGCTTTAAAAGGGGTGATTAGACAGGGAAGTTAAAAAATCCAACAGCTTGAGTTCCACAGTCCAATTTAGGTATCACACATTTATGGCATAAAAAACCAAAAACATGAGAAATCTATTTGATTGTAAAATTTGAAGTGTAACTATATGAGGACCTGACCAAACAACCCCCACCAGCACCCAACAAAAACAAAGATACAATAAACCCCAATTATAAAAAAAAAAAAAGTCCCTATTGATGTACTCTGTGATATTAATTGTATAGTTATCTCTGTATGTTAATTTATGGTTTGTTTTCAATTTTATTTTTACTATTTCCACCCTGATGAAAACTTTTCTAACTGAACTTTTCACATTGCACTGCCTATAACTGCCTGATTAATGGGTTTTCATCTGTTCCAGGACTAATACATATACTGTATGTGAAGTTATGACAGTGAGAATATTCTGTCCTTTATCTCAATGACCACTGTGCTAACACAGTCTCATAGTAATTAATGAGGGTGTGTTTTTGATGCAGTATTAATGGCCTAAGGCCCGCTGTATGGTTTCCACACCAGTACTCACACTTTTATGATGGAGACACACAGACTCCAGCGAGGACATGTCTGTACGTACCAGACTATTGAACACTCTGTCCTGTGGGTGACGCACTGCGGCTGCCTTCTTCAACATCACAATCCTTCTCATTTTACATCTAAACAGTACACTGATGTATCTACCTGAAAACATTTGAGGTTTGAAAAAGGCAATGCAGTAACAATAACCTGTTCTCACACTGCAGTGATGTTGTGATGTATCAGAGCAGTATGATCAGCTGCAGCATCCAATCAATTATTATCTCTCACACAGGAGAGCAGCCTTTAAGAACATAGTCAAAGTTTCATCAAGTGTGGCCTTTTCTGGTTAAGACTGGCCTTCCTGTGTGAACTTACTCTATTACAATATCCCTCTGGTATCAGACTTGTTAAATATTAAAGATTATGCTTTACAACATTTGACAGGAAAGTCATCAGTTTATAACAAATAATATATTCGTATAGTGTCCCTGCGGTCATTATTATTCTCGTTGTCCCCTTCCCTCTCTCTGAATTCTCAGCGACCATTAATCAGCATAAAACAGCTGTCGGCAGGTGTCCTCACTTGCTGCAAGAAACAGAAAAGTTGTTTTAGTTTATTTAATAGTTACTAGTTTCCACTGCAGCACAACTAAACAGTTTCATTAATAGTTTACAACTATATAAATGTGATATAAAAACACTCTTGGTGTCTTAATTTTTCAGAAAATTGGAAAAATCCTTCCACTAGTAAGTTGCCATTGTTGTTTACATCACAATGCATTCTGGGTAGTGACGTCAAATGGTTGCAGTGGTCTTTGGTCCCAAACAGCGAGATAAACATGTCTCCTGGTCAGCTTTTCCAATTTGAACCTGAGCGCAATGTTAGCGAGGAGGATTTTATTAATGTTCTTAAGCAGCACATAACCTGTTCACATCTTTCTTATAAATGCTTGTAAATGTCTTATAATATAACAATAAATGTGTTAATGATGCCATAATTAACACTTAGTCTTGATGCATAAGTGTTAAGAAGCATCTAATAAGATGGGCCTTATCACTATTTAGGAATGCTTATTACAAGGACCTTAATATAAAAAGTTACCTTTTCAACCTTTCAATCTTTTTCCTGTTGTACCAAACTGTCACCTAAAAACTCCCATTAACAGTCTGAGTTACCATGGGCAAAAATGGAGCAGAATGTAACAAAAAAAATTCTAGTGAAAATTGAGGTTCAAGCAGAGACACTTTTTTGCCATAAAGTGGGACTCTGATGTTAGGCTTAAGAGCCCTTTTGTAGGATAAGATTGAATTTGTATGGTGAGAGAGGGAGATCTGACCAAGAGAGAGAGAAGAGTTAATTGTCAGGTCAACTAAATGGTTTTGCAAAAAAAAAACAAGGCTTTCCATCTTTGTCTTTGTCCTTTTCCTCGTGGTTTTCAACAGACTTGCAAGCTTACTCACAGAGGCCAACGTGCTAGCTCAATAGTTTTTACAAAATAATTTGCTTTTAGAGTCACTGGAGAGTTTTTGTGAGAAAGGTCAGAAATGGATGAAAGAGATTTTAAGAAGCAGTGGAAAAGCTTCTAGTATAAGATGAGTTTTAATTAACAGTGTAGACTCAAACACATACATACAGGTTGAAAACATCCTCTGTTGAAGAGCTGATCAACAAAAACACTGAAAGAGTACAAACTGCACAATGAGATGTAGAGATGTAGACTTGTGCCATAAAAACACCTGAAGTGCCTTGTATTTCTGAAAGTTTTTTCCTTTTTCCTTCTATCTTCTATCTGAGAAAAATAATTCTTTAATTATCCGATTCACTACAGAATAACTATTCTATTGAGAGTTTTAATAGGTCAGCAGGGTAAACTTGAGCTTATTCCATTCATTTCTCTTTGTAACCACATCAATATAATCTAAGATGATTTGGTTTTTCACACATGTGAGAATTTATCAGCATAGTTGTACAATTCTTACAAATGACATAGAAAAAGCTCAAAAGGGTGTTTCACAGTGCCTCTTTTTACTATTTAGTACAGGTCTGTGCAAAGCTTTCTTTTTGATTGAGAATAAGGATGACCAAGGAGCTGACCTAAGTATAGATCAGATGTCCTGCTGTTAGATTCTAAAATTCTAACAAATGCATTTTTCCTTTTGGTGTATTGAATTATACCTGCAAGACCTCAGTGTCAGCTGTGAGAGCCAACTTTCCAATTTAATCTAAACTGCTTTGGCATAACTTGTTTGGAGACCTTGAACATGCAGGGTTTCAATGAAGTAATAACTGATTGAATCACTACATACATTGATATACAGTAGCAGTCAAAACTTTGGACAAAATTTCTCATTTAAATGAATGGGAACATGTGCCAAACACTTGTACTGGTACAGTTTACATGATATACTGTATAATAAAGCCAGATTGATATGGGATTTGAAACAGACTCCAATTTTAGAGTGGAACAATTGACCAATAACCAATATGTGCAGCCAATATAGCACATTTTTGAACTGGAATGAAAACAGATCTTTTAATGTGGATTGTTTACTGATATTTGCACTGATGTGACTATGCAAAGATACTCAGAAGGATGCTTTATTAAACAAGTTGTTAAGTTAATTCAACATTATACATGGTAAAGCATTTCTAAAAGTGAACACGAACAAAACAAATAATAAATAAAAATAAAATATCTGAATAAACATCAGTACTGTACCGTATCAGTCATTATTTCAACTAAATGAACTCTAATCAGAAATGTCTTTATCTATATTCCACTGTTCTTGTATAACTAGCGGTCACAAACATTAACTCCTGGTTCACTGCTGCCAAGTGAAGAGATGACTGTATTCTGCTACATGTTCAGGGGAAACTTTCAACGGTGGAATACCAGACGTTGAAATGTGAATGTTTGTAAATGTAATGACTGTAATTGTTCAGTTGGAGACAAACTGAACTGAGTCACAAACAAAACTGCTTGGTGAGAATAAATGTTCACATTTGCTTCCACTTAGCTGGCAAGCTATGAAAATAGCTATGTGGTTAGCTGGCTAGCTAATGGGGCTAAAGAATACAATGAGCTCATTGTCACAGAGAGTAAAACATGGGGACGTTGTTCATTTACTTCCCAGGATTGCGGCTCATCAACTATGTGAGAAGCATGTTGTCAGGGATGGACTTAATGTTATATTAGTTATATTGAAAAGGGGAAATGACGGGCTCATTGTTAATTAACTTTTCAGTCTGTATTTCACAAACTCGTTGGTAACTTACTGTTGAAAACACCTCGTCACTCCAAGTCTATACTACCGTTAGCTCTGATGCTAACTTCGCCCCTCATGCTGTAGACAGTGCTGACAGTATTGTAAACAATGGAGTCGAAGCTCACCCTACTGGAAAAACTATGTAATGACACCATGTCTATATCACCCCAAGCATCAATTTCTGCATTATAAGTTCTTTAAAAAAGTTTTCATATCAGCGCATATCAGAAAACATGTATGCCGCTATATTTGTGAATGGCTCTGTAGCAGCCAATAATGTAATGATGACCAATAACGTAATAACGGCCGATAACGTTATCATTTTGCCCGTTTTTTTCCATGGAATAAGCCGATAATGTAATAACTTGCCAATAACATTGTAAATGCAAGTTAATGATCAGGTCAACTAAATGGTTTTGCAAAAAAACGAGGCTTTCCATTTTTGTCTTTGTCCTTTTCCCCGTGGTTTTCAACAGACTTGCAAACTTACTCACAGAGGCCAACGTGCTAGCTCAATAGTTTTTACAAAATAGTTTGCTGTCAAAGTTGCTGGAGAGTTTGTAACATTTTGTGAGTTATTTTAAAGATTTGTGAGAGAGTGAAAGGTCAGAAATGGATGAAAGGGATTTAAAGAAGCAGTGGAAAAGCTTTTAGTATAAGATGAGTTTTAATTAACAGTGTAGACTCAAACACATACAGTACATACAGGTTGAAAACATCCTCTATTGAAGAGCTGATCAACAAAAACACTGAAAGAGTACAAACTGCACAATGAGATAACTGAAGTGCCTTGTAATTCTGAAATAGTTTTTTCCTTTTTCATCCCATCTTCTATCTGAGAAAAATAATCCTTTAATTATCCGATTCACTACAGAATAACTATTCAGACATATGTTGAGAGTTTTCAGAGGTCAGCAGGGTAAACCTGAGCTTATTCCATTTGTTTCTCTTTGTAACAACGTCAATATAATCTAAGATGATTATTTTTTCACACATGTGAGAATTTATCAGCATAGTTGTACAATTCTTACAAATGACATAGAAAAAGCTCAAAAGGGTGTTTCACGGTGCCTCTTTTCACAATCTTGTACAGGTCTGTTCAGAGGTTTCTTTTTAATTTAGAATAAGGATGGTCAAGGAGCCGACCTAAGTATAGATCAGATGTCTCTAAGATCAGATGATTCTGAGATTCTAACAAACACATTTTTTTCATGTAGTAAATTGAATTATACCCGCAAGACCTTGGTGTCAACTGTGAGCTTTAGTTCTAACAAACATGCTCAGCTGACTTTCCAATTTAACTTTAGTATTCACATTGACATGGCATTACATTTTTATGATTTAGATTTATAGATTATAACTTTGAACATAAAGGGTTTCATTGATTTAATAATTAAATATATGCAATACAATACCAGTCAAAAGTTGGACACACTTTTCATTCAAATGAATAGGAAGTTGTGTCCAAACACAACCATATATAAACTTTTTTACGATATATATTCTTTTGAATATAAAATGAATTGTAATTCGGAGTGCTGTAAAGTATTCTACAGCTCACAAAAGGTCAACACTCCCACAAAACTACACACAATGGCCAAAATAGGTACTCATTGCCTGATGTAGACTAATTCAGGTTTTAGTTTGGAGTAAGCAAGCTCTTATTACTGTTGCAGCATCTCTCTCTTAAGCCAAGCTTAAGTGTTGGTGAGGGATTTCACTTTTAAATGCATTTTGTGTTCACCATTCTCAAAGAATAGCATAGCATTACACATCATTCATGTCTTGGACAGTTCTTTCAAAAAGGACAAAAATCTATGACATGTTTATGCATTATTCTTGTCCAAACCTGGTGCTTACATTATCCACAAAGCAACTCAACTTGATTCACTGCACTTTCAAACTTGTAGTCCTCAACAGACCCCAACAGACATCACTTGAGTCAGCGTGCAGGTCCCTCTGGAAAGAAAAACGTTATACTACTTTTTCATATACGTTGTAGTACTCCCCAACACCTGGAAACACAGGACCGAACCCTGATCTCTGATGTCGAGCGCTAACACCTTGTAAACCCTCAATCCAAATGGACCACCTCCTAACAGCTAGTTGCTGCATGAAAATGTAGCACTCCCTTTACTTGAAAGCATATTGGCAGTTGACATAATTCTGGCAGCAATTACATTTTCTTGATAATGTAATGCACAAAACAAGTGCATAGTGTAATACACAATGTAGTTGTGTACTGAGTGTCCACTGAGCCAACATGCCAGTGTCCACTGAGTCAACATGCCACTTATGTATTATATATGTATAATAAAATTCAGTTTAGTTCTCATTACAGGCCTCAATTACAATCTTTTAGTCAAATCCGATCTTTTGAATTGATGGTTCACATTCATGTTTGCAATTGGCTCCAATGTAAACACTATTGAGGTCCTAAAACTGCCATACATGCACAAATGTAACTGACATGTGAGCTGTGCTGCTTGAATAGAAGCTTCTTCATGAATGTCCAACAAATCTCCATTGACCACCTTCACTGTTGTTTCTTTCCTGCGTGTTTATTTTTGATTACATTATTTGATGATGTAGGATGATTCCTTGATAACTTAACTTTACTAACTTTTAAAGTAAGAGACCGAGAACAGAAGTAGTTGAACAGCCGACTGGGATCTTTTATTGAAGATGCGGTAAACACAGCATACACATCGATTATCGAAAACAGCTCACGCCTCAGCCCCTCTCCAGGCTAAATATACTACTGGGTTGGCACGTAGGCGTCCTTTGGCATTTTGTTGTGTGCCAGGTCAAGCCGACCTGGCGTGTCCAACTAAGATCGGGTTTCCTGGAAGCCTAACACTCTCTCTCAATGATGACTTCCTAACCTCCTTTTAGGGATATGGATATGGCAAAAGCTCCCTACACAGGCTTGTTGCGACATCCCGTACTGGTACATCTGTTGACCTTTGTTCTACTTGTTGTTGTCTTCCTTCACCATGATATACACACATCTGCCACTACATAGTCCCTGCTCTTTATGATTTTATCATAAATGTCTGTAGAGATTATGTGTGATAAAACTACCTCTATATGTGTGTACATGGGCAAGATATATGTCTCAGAGTGCAACCAGTAGTTCTTTTAGCCTAGAGATTGGCCTGGGCGACTCCTTTAAACATGAACATGATATACATACAAACACATACACGATGTGGTTATATATGAACTTCACATAATCATAGGCTAATACATGAAACATTAAAACATATTTTTAGCATCTGTTACTTATGATAAAGGCGAAAACCTGACTGGCTGTTGAGTCCAGGAAAATTCCTCCATCGCCCCCCTCCCCTTGGGCGGCCTATTTCAATTTCTTGGATCTCCAACAGATGGTTGAATGTGCTATTGATGAAGTAATAACACAACCTCAAATACATGTAACATACTCATTTGGGTTATGGTAGCCGAGTCTCAAAATCATTTTGTTAACTGCAGACTGAAACACACGTTGAATATGAAAATATGAATATGAGTATGGACTGCAAACCCCAAAATCAAACACAGAATTGATTGCATGATATGGTGACAATGATATTGTATTCTGATCACAGTCTCTTGTTTATGTACAGATGAAGCCACTAGAAATTTCCCCTGTTTCCGTGATGGCTCCTTGACCGCCCCTTGATAGGTCCTTGACTGGCCGATAATGGAAGCAGGGGGGAAATGCGATGACGTGTCAATGAGGCCCCGACTGGAAACGCCCCTAAACTGCCTGAGTGAAAACCAGTTGCAATGCTTCATTTTTCCACGGGGAGGCGCAGGTATTAGTGCAGGAGACCCGAGTTAGTTTTACACACTAATATAACTTGTATTTACTTCTATTCTTCTTCATAAAGTAGCCTTATACTATATGTTGTTGTTATTGTCACTGTATCGTCACTATGTGTCTGTGTAATGCTGCTGCTACACTATAATTTCCCAGCTTGGGATCAATAACGTATATCTATCTATCTATCTATCTATCTATCTATCTAATGAAGGGTGCAATATAGTTCAATCCATTAGAAGGATGCAATTGAAGCTGCTGTGCGCCGGTAAAACACAACACAGCCGATCAATTAACAAAACGCACTATGATTAAAAAGTGCAAGCTTGTTATTCTGAGTCATGCCTGTGTAGTATGCAGTAGTAGATACTAGTGTAAAAAAGACTCTAGTAAAAGCAGACGTCCTGATTCAACTCTTTACTCCAGTAAAAGTAAGACTTAGTTTAATGACTTAGAAGTCGCCAAATGACTTACTTTAACGAATTTCGTTAGTTTATATAATGCAGATTTGTAAAATATTACTTTTATGAAGGTCACAGTCACTGACAATAAACTTAGCATTTCATAATTGTGGTAGCAGCGGTGCAGCAGATGTAATGAAGTCCACGCAGCACGCTGGATGCAAACTAATATTAAGCCTTTAGCCTTTTCATTATAATGTCCATGGACATAAACTGAGTTAATTCATTAGAAGGATGCAATTGAAGATACCGTACATTTTACAGGACCTCTGACAAATCATTGTCACTGTCAAACCAAGAAATAGCCCATGTGACATACCCCGTCTAGTGATTCAAAACAGGACGCGCTATTTACTGTAATACATAGTATTTCAATGGACGGTGTAAATAATGTAAATAATGTCACGACTATTTTACTACATATTTCTTACTATTATTGTTCTTATAGTTTTTTGTTTGTTCGTTTGTTTTTTTGTATTTATTATTTATTGTTCTTTATTCTTTTCTTATTGCTGCTATTACATTCTGACACTGATACTGGGTTTCCGTTATCCGGTAATTACAAAGTCAAAAGTCAAAATGAAATGAAATGAAATGAAATGAATGACGTTGGCGCACAACGGGTTATGAATGGAGGGGGATCTCCCACTCGAGGCACCCCCCGACACGTCATTTTCTCGTAGCCAATCGTAAGCCCTGTTGAGACCGACTGGTTTACACAATCCTTCTCCTGTCGGATTACCTCCGAAATCATCATCCAGCGTGTCATTGTCAAAAGAAAGTAAAATAGATAAAACTTTGAACTCGCTTGAGAAAACACGTCTCTGTCCGTGCAGCTAACATTAACCTCAGCTCCAGTGAGTCTGTTCAATACTTTTATTTTATTGGCAATATGTTATAAAACATAATTGTTAAAATAATTTGATCATAATGAGAGCAGGCGTAATAGAGCCGTGGGAGGAAAAATTCAAAGGATTCACAGTTTGCCAGGAGACATGCACAGGTGTGGGGGGAGGGGGGGCATTCGCTTTGAAAGACAATGGAACAGGCTCCCAACCATCCCCCCAAACCCATCATCACCCCGCCAAATCCGCACCCCTTCTCAGTAGGTACTGTAGTTGCAACGGCCATGAACACTCTTGCGTGATTTGTGTGGCAATGGAACCAAATAGCCCATTAAGCCCAAACAAAAAGTTAAGCAATGATAATGCTAATAAAGTGGATGGGCTTACCTGACTTACAGCATGCACTGAATAGACCGGGGTTGGCTTGCACATTTTTCAACAATTCTACAATTCACAAATTAGCAGACGCTGAACTACTCATTCTCAGTTTTAGCACTCTGGCATAATTTGTGTGAGAATATTCAAACCAGCATCAAATGAAAGGTTAATCATCCTGTAAATTCCTTGTTTTTACGTTTGTTTCTAATTTCTCACTGTCAAATGTTTATTTTCATATAAATAAAGCTGCGTTGCCTTGTCTTGCCTTGCCTAAAATCAAATACAGTCGTTTACGTTTTTCCATTTCGTATAATTGATCTGAGCCTAAAATTGAAATATGAAAAGCAATTTGTCTTTCTTTTTTGTGTTAGATTCAAAACAAATAACAAAATAATCAGTCAGTAGGCTATTTAATTTTTTGATTTGAAAATGTGTTCCGATTTTTTGCAGTATGAACTCTTGCCAAATCCTGTCACGCACACTTTGTTTCTCTTTCTAGCACAAACATCCCATTCATTTTCCTTTCTTCACTGCTAAACAATAAAAACACTCTTAAAATACTCTACAGGCAAACACACTTCCTGTTAACCAAGAGAACATCATTAAACACACATTAAACTCATGGCACATAGCAGAGAACCATAGAATTATCGGTCAAGATTTGATTTCCATCATTTAACAACCTGAAGGTTGTAAAGTCAGTTTTTACTTAACAAAGTTATGAAAATGCAGCAGAGTTTTTCCGCTGACAACATTGTCAATAAGTAACTGCTACTGCAAAGACTCGAACCCAGGTCTCCCGCACTAATGAAGGACACGCTGCCCGTTACGCCACCGCTCCGGTCCTACGTTATAACGTGTCTAACTGAGAAACTGACGCTTGTATGCATTCACTGAGGAAAGATTATGAAAATATAATACAACTTTCCCGCCAGAAATGTCTTTAGAACAAACATAAGATATGAAACTTTTCTAAATTCGCCCTTTTCTGTTGGCGTGGAAGATGAATACCCGCCATGTTTTCACGTTGTTATAGGCTACGTGTAGGGTGCAAATAGACACTCCGCATTTTTTATTCAAGATAGTCATGTATCTGTGTCTGCAAATTGTTTGCTCAGTCATGGTCTTCCTTGAAATTTAAAATATTTTTTCTAAGTTGTGGTGCGTGCATATAAAAAGTCAGTGGGTTACGTTAGGTAGTAATTAAGTTTACTGGTTCGGATGACCAGTAAAAATTCATAGAATATGTGGGCTATTCTGTGACAGAAGCGCCATCACCTGGTCATACCCTGTATTACAATGAATAGGTGGGTTTACAGGAAAAGATAGACACGCCCAGGAGAAGGAGGGGGTTGCTGAGTCGGCTGGCAGCCGGCTGGGAGTCAGCTGCCATTCAGCTGGCTTTCAGCTTGAACGGGAACTTTCAAGGGGCTTCATCTGTATGTGGTATGTAGTTATAATATATATCTTTTTCCGTCCTCTCTCCCAAAGAGTGCATTAGCTATTGTTCATCTTTCTTTACCTCATGGTTCATCCTCATCATCTGAAATGTCCTTGTTTTTCGTGTAGTCAGGAACTAGGAATAGATCCTGATCCTCCCCCCTTTGCGTCAGATGGATTCTGCGCACCAATTGTTCAGGGGGCATTATACTTAGCATTTTTGCTCCTTGTAGGTCCGCTGCAAGGTTCAGCTTTTGGTCCATTGCTCCCATACACCATCTCTTCAGGATAGGCACGATGCAACATGTCAATAAGAAAACCAGAATCAGTACTATTGGGGCGCTTATCCCTATTTTGGCCAAAACGGCTCAATATTTCCCAAAGATTTCCTCTAGCCCATCCCACTTAATGCTTCCACCCTTACCAACATTGTCGGTCATTTCAGATGTTAACACTTCAAGCTTTCTTATTGCAACTGAAAATGTTCCATCAGCTGCTGTGTTATTTTAAATATTTGTGCAACAGAGCGTCTCAAACATTTTACACATTCCCCGCTTTTCTGCTAACATCCAGTTTAATACTTGTCTATTCTGCCATGCCATGGCACTGGTTTCATGCAGTTGTTGACCCAATTGTTTAAAGACTGCAGTAGTGTAGTTGACATATCTCTGTTGGTTTTAATGTGTGTAGTTAATACAATTTTAACTTTTATCAATTGTTGTCCAGGGAAGTATGGACTCGTAAACCAATGTTGTTAAGAACGTATCTTTTAGCTCGTTTGTTAACCTGCCCCTGACTATCTGGCTTAGGGACATGGTGAGTTGTATCTGAGAATGTTGGCATGGGTTGGTTCATATATTCAGACAGTTCAATTGGCAGTTGCTCAAGGTTCGGTCCTTTATGAGGACCTCTCAAGTGTGGAGCAGGCATGGGACGTCCCGTTAGCATTTCATGCAGTGTTAGATGTGTGTTTCTGTGAGTTTGCATGCAATAGCTCATTAGTGCGAGAGGCAATGCATCCACCCAGTTAAGCTTTGTGCTAGCACAGATTCTACTAATTTAGAATAGGACTCCTTTCGCTACTTTTTGAATAAAAGCAGAACCATTATCTGAACTTATTTCTGATGGAAGGCCAAATCATGGTATGACCTCTCTGGTGAGGAATTTATTGACCATATCTGCTCCAAGAGTTTTAGATGGAGTTGCTTCAGCCCGTCGGCTAAAGCGGTCGATTATCACCAGCATGTATCTTTTACCATATACCGGTTTTATCATGTCTACATACAAACATTGTTTTTTTTCTCAAATTCCACATTCATTCAGTACTTCTTCAACCATTGCTTGCATGTATGGGGACCAATATCCTTGCTTTCCTATCATTTTCAACACTTCCCCCCTTGCACAATGCATTGCTGAAATCAAATCATTATCTGTTTCTTATGCTGTATAAGTGTTTCATCTGACTGTACTGGCTCAGTAAGATCTCCCATCCAGTAGACTTTTGCACAGTCTCTTTGCACATGCTTTTGGAAGTCTAATCCTGAAGTGTCAACGTACACTCCTTGTGGAGTGCACCAAATTTTGACTTTTAGTTTGCATTGTGCATCTCTTTTCCATAGGTTAAATGGAGTTTGACTGGATGCTAGAATTGGAATTTTTATTTCTCCTCCTTCTGTGACCAGGTGTATTGGAGCTGTTGTTGTGGTTAGCTGCTTTAATCTTGAAAGTCCTACTGTCTTGTCAAATTTACCTGGCATGGGGAGGTGCGTGGCATATTTATTACTCACACATGTGTACGTGGCTCCAGTATCTATTAACATTGGAGTTTGCCTGTCCTCTATTTGAACCTGCAGCATTGGTTCTTTATCAGCCGCCATGGTGACCATTAGCGACTGACCCTCCCCTTTAAGATTCTCTGGGCACCCCTAGTAACCGTGGTTCGGGCCCGCCCAAGGATTGGCTGGACCCGTCCCCCGTTTCTGAGTGGCTCTGAGTCTCCTTCTCCCGTCTACCCGTCCGGGGCCTGCCTGTGGGCAGTTTCCACAAAAAAATGTATCGAATTAATTAGAGGCTTTGTAATTAATTAATATCGATAATCGATAATTAATCGCATATAATATTTGACCTGAGAACAGTGAGAAGTAATTTTTTTCACATGGATTTTTAGTATACCATTGAATAATGACTGAATACATAAGCTTAAGCAACAAAAATATTGTTTATTTTTGTTCAAGTCCAACAGACCAGTGCCATTTTTGCCATTAAGTGTAGCGATAGCATATTTAGAAATATAGTACATTTCAGAAATTAGCTAGCTACCACACTAGCGTCCACGCTAGCTGCTATATGTTTTGCATTGAGGTGATACTTGAGGCTCGATGTGCTGCGGTGATATGTGAATTCCTTGTTGCATAGCTTGCACACAACCATGCTCTTATCGACACTTTCATCCGTTCGTCTTTTGTAACACAATTTCCCATCCACGGGCCCAACCAAAGCGGTCTCATCAGCTACTTTGTTCATGTTCACTGTGGTTTGTTGTTGTCGGAACTACGCTAGTTGGTGCTCCAGTATAATCGGTCCGCCTGAAACTCATCCAGTGAGAAACGTTCCGCGGTGCAAAAATAAGTGTGATTAAAATGCGTCAATTTTTTTAACGCGTTAATTATTGTGTAATTAATTAATCTTAATTAACGCGTTAAAGTCCCGGCCCTAATATATATATATATATACACTGTTTACAAGAAACTTTTACAATGTTGGAGTGCTGCTAACTAAGGGTTAACTCTTTTTCACTTTTGCTCAGTGCTCTTGGCTTTACGCCTAGAGGCTTTCACACATTGCTCAATTTTATACACATCAGTCACGCAGTGGCCCACTGACAAGCATACTGTTTATTACTGAAACCATTTATACACATTCATTTTCACACTGTTGGAACAAAAACATAGCACTTTATCCAGAAATTGGTACTTTGTATTGGTTCACTCAAATTTGTGTGCACAGAGTAATTATGTTTAATGTGTCCTCGAGAATGACACAGACGACAACACCACAAAGACACGCTAGTCCCTTTTAACTAACTTTTACACTGATTATTATGAGCTCTTTTAACAAAAACTACTGTCTTTCCCTTCATTTGTAATCGAGTGGTTCTCTAAAACGCTCGTGTGGCTCTTTCAAGTCTTTTTCCTTCGCAATCACTTAGACCGGCAACTACGTTTCCCATTTATATCTCTGTGCTGTCCTTATCTGGCTAGCTCGTTGCCTTACTCTCACAGGCCTATTCCCAACTCTACGGCCTTAACAAACAACACAAAATACTGGCTCAATGCCCTGTCCTTTCATACGTAATCAAGTTCGTATACACTACAATGACGTCAGGCAATATGTGTAGAGAAGTGAGACATAAAAACAAAACAAAATGATTCTGATCTGACTGCACTGACAGCAGTTGTATAGTCAGAGATCAGATATGAATCAGAACTTGGATCACAAATGCAAGTGGCTCTATGTGAAAAAAAACATCCAGTATTGTCCACATTCACAGCGACTACCTTGAACCGTCAGAGGAGGTGATTACTCACTGTACAAATGTATCAAGCCACACATCCATATCATTTCCTACATTATGTTCTGCTTACCTGTGTTAGCATTGGCATCAACATTCTCAGTGTCGTGTGTACTAGGGATGGGTCATTAAAACCAAATAATCAAATAATCATTTGTGGGGTCTAAAATTGACCTTTGCGTTGTAGTCTCTTTTTTTTTTTTTTTTAACTTAAAACTGTGCAGTCTAGTATGAAGGATTCATTAACAGCTACCGAAGAGCAGCACTAGGAGGAGCTCTAAGCTTTGGTAGACCACCTTCACCTTATTTTCAAGTACAACCTGACACGGAATACATTTTTACTCCTGGTCTAGGCTACCTTAACTCAGTAGTAAGTTAGCCTGCTAGCTAGCTGACTGGAGGGAATATGATGTAGACGAAGCCACACAAAAGTACAGCATGGAAAAAGCATCCATCTGCTGTGACGGTTACAGAGGGAGATGGACGTGACGCTAGTCACCAAACTCGTATGTCAACATTTGTAACAGCTCCTCGAAAGTGTGACAAAAGTTCCTGTGAATTTTGGCATGCAGCGAATATTTGTTGGGAATACTTGTTAGTTGTTGGTTAAACCCACCGATTAGTTGACTATGAAAAAATGGGCGTATTCACATCCCTAGTGTGTACCCGCTTCTGCTTGCATGCTGATGATGACACCAGAGTCAGACCTTCATTTCCTCTCTGATGCACAAGGCAGTTGCATACATTACAAATTAAATCACTAATAGGAACATGGCATTCCCACCCCAAGTGGGACCAAGTGAGCGAGACCACGCAAAAATGCAGCACACAGGAAGTGTAGTTTCCATTTTTGGACTAAAAAAAGAAAGTCAGCATGAAGAACTATGGCACAAATGACAGTCACCTCCAGAGTACTACAGATTCATTAACGGAAAGCTAAAGGAAAAAGACATCACAGTTTTATTGACGAGGGAAACATTCAAGTGAACAGGCTCATGCAGGGAATAAAACCCTTAACCCTGGTTGTGTTAGCTGTTTGTTCAAGGGAAGGGAAGTCTTAACCCTGTCAGTGATCCGCATACACACATACACCTAACTTGGTGTCAACTTATGGGGATCTGAATAAATGCTAAATACACACGCACACCAAGCACTTCCTCTCCTGCAACATTAATGGAACAGAAATGACCCTTGCATGAACTCTGCAGTAAAACGTGTGTGTGGGTGTGCATGCGTGTGTGCTAGTGCACGTTTGTGTGTGTGTGTCAGGGGTTGTACAAAGTGCCCTCCATAGCCGAGTCATGTCTCTTAAACCTCCCCAGCCAGCCGAAGGGAGACAGAATGTCTCACATCAATTATTGAGCAACAGAAAAGAAAGAAGAGGGGGTTGGAGATATAGAGTGCGGCAGAAAAAGACGGTGAAAAATAGATGTAGGAAAATAAACATACAGAGGGGGATGGAGGAGAGAGGGATGGATGGGGTGAGACGAGAGGGAAAGATTGTGTGATACACAGGAATAGAGATTGTCGTGAGCAAGGTGTGACTCATAAGGAAAATGTTTACTTCATGATTTGGATGAGGGAAAAATGTTTAAATATTTACATCTGTATAAAATGTTTTCAACTTGACCTCATCGCTCATGCACACTCAGGTCATGGTAAAGTAGGCTGTTAACAGCTTGGGGTGAACAGGGCGGAAGTGACATTTTTGGACACAGAAATTCTTGTTCATCCACAAACTGGTCTCAGGGAAAAAGTCTCTCTCTCTCTCTCTCTCTCTCTCTCTCTCTCTCTCTCTCTCTCTCTCTCTCTCTCTCTCTCTCTCTCTCTCTCTCACAAACACACAAACATGCACACACACACACACACACACACATACACACACACACACACACACACTTTATGTTTCTATCTCTTCAGAGGTCATTACAGTGACTTACATTCATTTCCTGGAGACTTTACCTAAACCTTAACCTTAAACCAAGTCTTCACCCTTAAAATTAAAAACTGGATAGGGAACAGAAAACTTAGTTCGAAAACCTGAATCAGCCAACAAGCAAGAAAGACAATGCCCTCCCTCACATCAGCCACCTGAGATTCAAATCATAATCTTTGGACTCCATCCACTAGATCAGAGAAATAGTACCCCTTATCATACATTTTTGGCTTGATCAGTTAAACATGTAGAGGGGGAGCAAGGCCCTAATGAGACCCGCATACATCCAACATTACACATCTTTGTTATTGCTTTACATTGACCCATTTACAACAGGACATATTGGAATGATAACTAACTTTTTTCCTGATTAGACCACTGGATGGGCTGGAATGAAGGTTACAATATTGTAACCCCAGTTCTATAAACACAGGAGGTGCCCCTTCTGGACTCTATGGGTAATACTCTCCTCCAAACACACGCTCACAATCACCCACTGCAATTTGCATGTACAAAGCCAGCCAATCGGGACCAATTACATGTGTCTCACACAGTATATAAGGCAGTGTCTCGCTGCCGCTCACATCCAGAAACCACTTCAGCGAATGGTGTTAGGGTCCATATATGTAGATGGCTCTGACTGTACCTGAATAAGAATGACAATATCTTAACTGTCATTCTATCTCACATAAGTGGAGCCTGATTAATGTTCACCCTGCTGCAATATGTCATCATGGTGGTTAGGGTTATGCAAATGGTGGTCACACCAGATACTGACCCCCCAGACCCCCTCAATAAAGCAAAACTGCACATTTCAGAGTGGCCTTTTATTGTGGCCAGCCTAAGGCACACCTGTGTAATATTCATGCTGTCTAATCAGCATCTTGATATGCCACACCTGTGAGGTGGGATGGATTATTTGGCAAAGGAGAAGTGCTCACTAACACAGATTTAGACAGATTTGTGAACAATATTTGAGAGAAATAGGTCTTTTGCGTATATAGACAATGTTTTAGATCTTCGAGTTCAGCTCATGAAAAATGGGAGCAAAAACAAAAGTGTTGCGTTTATATTTTTGTTCAGTGTATATAGATACTTGATGAATAAGGCCATCAATGATGCTACACCATGTGTGGAAAGCACGGTGGGGAAGTTACCCATCTGCCTGTTGACTTGGGAGATGCACTCACAAAGCCAACCAGCTACGCACTTTTTGAATATGGCTTTACTGGCCACTCCCTCTGCATAGCACATAAGCGGCTGTGTGCCAAAATGTCAATCTGAGTTCCAACAGAGCAGCCCACACACTGACCGAGTCGAGCACATTTCCCACATACACTGCCTGTTGACCATTCTTCTTCTAGTTGATGAACCTGACCAGGTGGCTCTGTGGAACATGGCCCATTCTTTGGACTTCAAAATGACAATGAGGCTGTCTAAGTAAAAGAAGACCATACTGGACCTTCGTCGCCTGGACAATGAAATCCTCCATTTGTTAGAAATTTCCTTAATGTGCGATCATTTCGAGCTAGCATTGGTAAGCATTGTCTTGAGAAAGTATTCTCAAATCGTGCAGAATAGGAACAGATAGCATTCATGAAATGTAAGAATTTTCCTCTGCTGTAGCTCGGATATTTGACAGGTATATAAAATCAAGCATCTAGCCATGCAGTCTGCATGTGCAAACATTTGTGAAAGAATGGGATGTTTGCAAGAGCTCAGTGAATTCAAGCGTTGTGCTGTCATAGGATGTCACCTTTGCAATGAGTTTGTGATATTTATTCCCCGCTAGTTATTCCATGGTCAACTGTAAGTGGTCTTATTGAAGAGTGGAAGCGTTAAGAAACAACAAAAACTCTGCCATGAAGTAGCAGACCACATAAAGTCACAGAGCGGGGTCAATGAGTGTTGAGTCGCATTGTGTGTAAAAGTCACCAACACTCTGTGCTGATGTTATTGTCAGAGGAGGTTTGGAACTCTGCAGTTACTGAGTCAACAAAGTGTGTGCTGGGAGCTTCATTGAATGGGTTTCCATGGCTGAGCAGCTGCATGCAGACCATACATCATAAAGCACAATGGCAAACGTCAGATGGAGTGGTGTAAAGCATGCTGCCACTGAACTCTGGAGCAGTGGAAATGTTTTCTGTGGAGTTATGAATCACACTTCTCTGTCTGAAGGTCTGATGGATGAGTCTAGGTTTGGTGGATTCCAAGAGAACGTTGCCTGCTTGATTGCATTGTGCCAACTGTAAAGTTTTGTGGTATGATGGTATGGGGTTGTTTTTCAGGGGCTGGGCCCCTTAATTCCAGTGAGAGGAAATCTTAATGCTTCAGCAAACCAACAAATTTTGGACAATTCTATGCTTCCCACTTTGTGGGAACAGTTTGGGGAGGGCCCTTTTTTGTTCCAGCATGGCTGTGCCCCAGTACACAAAGCAAAGTCCCATTAAGACATGGTTGGGTGATTTTGTGTGGAAGTACTTGACTGGCCCACACAGAGCCCTGACCTCAACCCCATTGAACACCTTTGGGATGATCTTGAACAGCGATTGCAAGCTATGCCTACTTGTCCAATCAGTGCCTGACTTCACAAATGCTCTACTTGATGAACGGGCAAAAATTCCCATAGACACACCAAAATCTTGTGTAAAGCCTACCCAGAAGAGTGGAAGATGTTATAGCTGCAAAGGTAGAACCAACTCCATATTAATGCCTATGGATTTAGAATGGTATGTCATAAAAGCTGTAATGGCCAGGTGTCCCGTTACTTTTGTCTATATAGTGAATCATCTGAAACATACCTTCAGAGATTTGATAAAGATTTAACTGTATTTGTACTTACCCCAGGATGGAGAGGAATCCACTAAGGTCCTTTAAACTACACTCTGACTTAAAGGTTATACAAGACAGTTTCTCAGGGAGATTAAGGCTGAAGTCAGGAAGATCTTCAGGGAAAGGAGAGAGTACAGTGGAGGGAAAAGAAGGATGGGGTGGGCAAACCCTCGTATTTATCCCACTGGTGGTCACCTACTCTCAACACCTCAAGACCCTAAATACCAAGATAAAGCACAATTTTGAAGACACAGGAAAAAGTGGAGCCTCTCTTTAATGACCCATGCCATCTTTGGTTTGCTGTTAATTCACCTGTCAGTGTCCTCTGCCTGGCCACAGCGAGCAGCTTCTCTCTCCTCTGGCTGCTTGTTGCTGCTGCTGATGTTCTTAGCAGCTCTCTGCTTCTCCCCTGTTGAAGTTTAGTTTAGTTAGGGTGTTTAAGTTAGTTATTTTGCTCTCATCCACCGTCACGCACACACACACACACACACACACACACACACACACACACACACACACACACACACACACACACACACACACTGACACAGACTTCCATGCGTCATACCATAATCATTCAGATACATCCTTTAATTTGGTTTAATTTGTTTAAATATTTTTTTCAAACTAAACAAAAGGGGGACATGTCCAGGTCATAACCCTCTACCTTCTGATTACAGCATATAGAAGAAATATAAATTTAAAAGACATATCGGTTTTATTAAACAGATTCAACAGCCAGACAAACACCTTCAGACATTCCTCATTCAAGGCAGTCGAGCCCCCAGAAAAATAACACCACAGAATCCAAATTCGGTGCATCTGGTTGAATGTGAACAGTGTCACAAACTGTACTTCCTTTAGACAAGTGAGACCTTGAAAACACATAGAACTCAACTTATTTACTGTATTTGGGGAGGGTCGGTCTACCACCTTACTCCATGGGCACTTTACATAATTTGGTTTAGACGTATCTCAGGTACAGTGGTCTGGAAGGCAGAGACAGCTGGTCCACCCTACAGGGTAACCAAGCAGAGAGAATCCCACTTTGATCCCACTGGTTTCACTGAAAAACTATATGCTTCATTCACTCCTCTTTACCCCCCTTTTCTTTCCTTTCCTTCACTTCATCATAACAATTAGTTGGTATTTGCATTTGAAATCATACCAACAGCCTTCCTGTTAATATTATGTATTCAGCATTCCTCCTGTGTGTATATATCATGCATGGTTTTATTATTTAATATATTTCTAACGATGTTTTGATTACAAGTATAGCACTTTACTCAAGAACTTATTATAGGTATCTATTTAATGAAAGGGTTTTACAAACACACACACACACACACACACACACACACACACACACACACACACACACACACACACACACACACACACACACACACACACACACACACACACACACACACACACACAAATCTGTAACCTTTACCTTTCCCCTTTCACACCCCATATCTTAACCTCCTTCATCTCAAGCTTATTTGAGGCTTCAGCAGTCTGAGTTAGTCATATAAAGTGAATATCTTCAAAGTTTGCTTTTTTTTTTAGCAGATTCCCTTTTTGTGTTCCCTCAGTGTTTCCCTGTTAAGCTACACAGTAACAACAAGAGGAACCTTGGTATATTAAAAACAAAGTTTTCAATACATTTGTGCATTGAATGAAGGCTGTTGATTTAATCCCCCATCACTCACATTGAAAGTGTATTAAGAAGATCATTTTAATGGTCAATATGAACAGGAGTAATGATTACAGCAAGCAGAAACACTCAGACTGCAGCTCACACTTTTGTTGTATTGAGAGTTTTCAGGTCACTCCAGAACACAGTGACACCTGGAATAGATCTTAGTTAGCTTGAAGCGAGTAATTTTTTAGCCAAACAGTCATGTTCAGACCAGTTTTAATGCTGTGTGAAAATTCACACTCATTCATATCGATGAAGCCAGTCCAGTGACACAGCAGGGTGCCACTGAAACCTCATCTGGCAAGGCGCTGCAGTACATATACAGTATATGCAAGCTGTTACACAAACTGGACTTCCTGGATTGTATTTCATGTCTCACTGGTTCAATAAGCATCCAACACCCACCAACACAGCCTCTCAACATTGTTTAAACACTGGTTTTAATCGCCCACTAATTTCACATACTGTACGTCTGTTTTACTAGAAGCATCCTTTGAGAGTTGACTGCTTCTACACCACAGCAGCTATTTGTAGTTATCTTTTTGTATCTCAATCAAATGTCTTTTTCCAATTAGTGTAAGAGGCTCTTTAACACACTCAAGAACACTGACACCGCTGTACTTCATTCCTTTTATTAACCAATACATTATTTCTACTTCTTCTACAAATATAATGCACACACATACAACTTAATAGCTGTGCTGTTGATCATGAAACCTTGAGGCTGCAACGTGGTCTTGACATTTCTAAAATCAATTAATAGTAAGCCATTTTTCACCACAGTTAACAGCTGCGTGATGGCAAACAGTCTGGTAGTCATTAGTAACTCAAGAGGCTAAAACCAGTGTGTAAAGACTGCCGTTACTCATCAACTTGAAACTTCTATGTTTGGGGAGGCCGACGACCTATAAAAGAGTTCTGGATTTCTTAATTCTGCTTTTGTGCAACAGCCCTCAGGTACAGTGTAAAGCATCCTTTCCCACCTGTTGAAAAGACAGACGTGCTTTCGTCCAATCAGCAATGATCGTTGTCATAGCAGGTACCTACCCTTTCCGTTAGGAGTTAATGTCGTTGTGTTTTCCTTTTTGTCGTTGTGTTTTTCTTTTTGTCATTGTCGTTTGCCCTTCAGGGCCACCATAGCTTTTAGCCCTTGTAATATCACTCCTAGGGCTGTTAATCTTTCCTCTATAACCCAATTCAAATTTCATTCATTATTATTTTTTATATTTGAATTATATTCAAATTTTAATGCTCTGAGTTAGTCTATTATTATTTAGTATGTAGTTGTAAACAGGCTTATGTGAGGCCAATGCCACTGTCAACATGGTCATTTTACTTTCTGTCCACTAGAGGGCATCCCAATAAACATGCTAAAGCTTTCATCTAGCCGCTAAGTACTAACTAAGCTGAGGCACAAATAAATAACGTTGTTAACTTAAATGAGCATTTTTAATCATTCCTCTCCTCATTGTTTCCTATTTCACTGAACTGAGCAAAATTCAGGGCTCCATGAACTGAAAATAAATAAAAGTGCTCCGTTTACTGTCTTAATAATGATCATTTTTCAAATAACATTAGCAATATTTGGTTTTATAGGTTCACTCGTACATCATCGTTATTTTCTGTTTATTGTTAGAAATCCAAAAGACTTCCACACAGTGCTTTGTTAGGAGTGGTGATCTCTGTAGATGTGTCTGCTTCACTTTCTGCCTTTTCTGTTGTGACTTAACGTTAGCACTCTGAATGTTAGTCAAACTCAGAAAACTTAAATGTTCAGACGTGACAAAAGCATTTCATTGTCACATACAGGCAGGTCAAGACAAAAAGGACAAGATTAGCTTACATTAGCCAACACATTTATATAAAAAAATACACATTGGAATAGTAGTTCAGTATTTGATTATTATTAACTTTTTTTTACAGTTCAAATTATATTTTAATACCCAAATTGGTTCCAACAGCCCTGTAACTATTACTTTGATTTGAAATAAATCAAGCTTATTTAATGTAAACAAGAACATGTGAGTATTCTTTGCTGGAAACTATATTGAATCATTCCAGTGAGAGAAACATTTACATACTGCTGAGCAAAACTGTGGGATTTTCCCTTCTGATGGTTTCAACAACACACCTGCACTTTTGTGATGTGCACATATTTCTTCATGCACAAGAAATAAATGAGCAGGTACGCCTGTGTTGTGTGTGCATGTGTGTTTGTGTGTAGGGAGGCTTGCACACACACACACACACACACACACACACAATATGTGGACATGCATTTCATGTCTACATTTGTACTGTGGAGCTCAGTAGTGAAAGAGTGATTGTGAAGGGATCCCAGTGATGAATGCATATATTCCAACTAGATGTCTATGGAATAAATCAAGTGTGCTATTACCCTGACCTTGATGAATGACACATCACACTTAGAAATGCAGATCTGAGCAAAATGGCTTCACATGGTGAAGAAGGAGTGAGACAGATATGAGGAGAGACTGTAGGGAAACAGCACAAACGTATATGTATCACTGCTTATAAACTAGATAAAACAGGATCGTATTCTCACAATAGATTAACGTTTCAATTATATCCACAAACACACAGTTCATGAACTTCATTTGTACAATAGATAAGGTGTTTTATTTTGCAGACATAATAACATGTGCTTTTTTTTGTAAAAAAAACCGATAGGCGAGGTCAGGTCTCATGTTTGCTGCTCAGCTCTTACAGAAACCTAGATAATGTCAGCAGGTGGGACCAAGCTCAGCAATTGCTTCCATAACAAAAGCGACATATTTGCATCCTTTTCTTTTATCTTTTCAATCTAAGTCTGTCACGATTAATGAAATCAAATAAATGGATCTCGTCTTCATACAAGTTTTGTGTATCTTGCTTACAGTGGTGATACTTGAAGGCAATTTGATGGGATAATTTCAAGCAGACCCTCATCCTACATGATGTTAACCAGCCTGTGTGCTGTAGCTACCCATTCAGCCATCGCTGTTGAAAGTTTGTTGCTTGTAAAGTTGTTTGTGTGTCTCCTTTGCAAACTATCTGGTGTGCCTTCAGCGAGGAGGAGGAGGAGGAGGAGGAGGAGGAGGGCTCTCTGTATCAGCTGTATACTTGGCCAGCAGGTTGTATCTGAGACTCGATGTATTTCGGTGGTAACTTAATTCACATTGACAATAAATGTAGATAACTTTGGTCATGTCCATAGAACATGTGGCAGGGCTTTGAAGCTGAATTTGCCGTTCATAAGACTCTATTCTTTATCCATTACTGCTGCATTGCTTCATATTTCCCAACTACAGGCCAGTATAAGGGTCAAACACAACTTGTGTGCATTAATTGCGCATTTACAAAAAAAGGCCATTAAAATGAATTTGTGTTAACGTGTTATTATCGCGGTAACTTTGACAGCCCTAATAAATACTACTGCTTTCAAACCACTTAATCCTCACATGGTTCAAAGTTTAAATCTGGTGTTAATCTATATTCTCTTATTGTTGTCACATCCTGTGAAAAGACCAAAACCAACAGTACTAACAGATATTGGTATCAGTGTGTTTGTGTCTAAAAGCTTGATATATTTTATTCCTCTGTGTCACAGAGTTCCATTGTTTACTAAAAACTATTAAAAACACATTGAGTCACACTGTTGCACTGGCTGACATGTTCCTTCATTACAATAAACACACACACACACACACACACACACTGTAGTTTATTTTGATTAAATCCCACACACACCGTCCTGCTGCCAGAAATACTCAATGGAACTCCAAATGCAGATTCATCTCTGGCTAAAAATAGTTGCCAACAAGTCCCCTTTTTCATCCTGTTTGAGTAACATTTGCTCAAATCTACAGTGTGCAGATGTTTCAGGACATTTCAACACTTATAAAAAAAAGAAAAAAGGATATAATTGTATATTTCTGAACCATTTGTACCACAGTTTTGCCTCAAATGTCAGAAAGTATTCAGAGATGGAACAGCACATTGTTGGATCTGGTCTGTTCATTTGTTGACAACAACAAAAAAAAAAAAATAGAATACTGTGACCTTTTAGCTTTTAATCTCAATGTCAATAAAAAGTCATAATTAAAAGCCTGAATAAGTATGGAGATGATGAGCTGAAGGCCCCTGTTGAGCAGTGTGCGTTACAGTGCAGATGAAGCAACAGCAGCAAGCGTTTGGAGTCCTGTTGATGTGTCTGACCCGCATGATGAAATCCTCCCTCACTGTCAGATTCAATCACTCTCTGCAGGTGATATTTAACACTGAGCAGACCTACCAACTCCAATTTTAGTACACTTTTTTTTATGCCTTTCTGCTTGAAGCGACAAACAACATGACCGTGTAAGTCACCCATTTAAAACTCATCATGCCAGCCGTCAACTGTAAAGAATTATCTTTTTTATGTCCCTGAAGCTTATTTGGAGATATCAGAATTTTTATTCATTTTCTAACTGATATCCACAGTACAGGATTTGTGTTAAAGCATCACACTGTTGCATCATTTATGCAAAACTGTAACTCTTTGGTGTCTAAATCCTCTCTGGCTTAGACAGTGATTAATGCCTAGTTTTGGTATTTTTATTAATATCAGTATTAATGGATATATACACAGGGACATGTTGAAGAAAAGAAGTCATTTCATCAGCAAGACGTGACACTGAATGACAAAGACTGCTGAGCATATAAATGCATTCCTTTATGTACAACTCTGATTATCACAAGTTGTCCTTCATAGTTATCATTGTTTAATTAATTACATATTCATTCATTCATTCATTAAATACATTCCAGCATTTTCTCTCTTGTAGTTGCTCACCAAAATAAAAGCATTGTAGCCTTTGTGAAAATATGAATAGATGAAATCCATTCTGAGCTCATTTTTAATAGAATATGATTTTAAAGAATATATTAGACAAATAGAATTATGGAATAAGTTTATGTCATTAGAGGAGCTAGAAAGAAAACACAGTGATATATATATATACACACACTCCTCTCTTTCACAAGCAGAAACACACACCAAGTTGTTAGGGCCATATTGCCTGGTGTTTACCAGTCATGTTGGACAGATGGATCTGACTGAGTCATGTGCCCTCTTTACACAGTCTGTCTGTCTTCTGTGCCTCCACATATGTCAGCATGCATCTGCCTGTCTTTCAGTAACACTCTATTTTTGTTTAAAATTTGACCACAGTTTTCTTTCTGCCTCTTTTTAAACATGTCACAATTCAGCAGTGATATTGATTGAACATGAACTGTGTGTATGAGTGGGAAACAACCTTCAATAAACTTCTCAGTATTCAGGTGGAAGGGTAAATGAGTTGATATGGGAATAGAAGAAAATGGTTTATGATAAAATACATCTTAAGCAGATGGGGAAATATAAATCCCTGATTACTGCAGGCCTGGAAATATTTCTTACTTGTAGCAAACGTTTTTAGAAAAGACATAAAGCATGAGCGAGCAGAGTCTGAGAGGAACAGAGACTAAAAACCACAGGGAGGCTTTTGTAGAGGAGAACAGAGAGCATAATCAGACAGAAACTAAAAAAAAAGAAAAGAATATATGCGTTATGAGAAGTCTCACATTCATACTTAGTCCCACATTTCAGTTTTGCAACAGCTTTTATAACATATGACTTAAAATGAATTATGGAATATCTCAGGAAAAAATGAGTGATCTTTATTATTATTATTATTATTATTATTATTATTATTATTATTATTATTATTAGTATCAGTCATTTATCATTTATGGAGTGTGGGTCGTGGGGTTTGGTCATTTGCCAGTAAATCTCTCTAAAGTTCTCAGAGGAATCAACCTTGTCTCCTTGAAATGACATGTTGCTGATGTTTTTAACTAAAGTGTTAAATGAGTTTGATGCACATGTGTTGCAGCTGGATTTAGTCATACAAAGAGCAGTGTGGTGTAGGTGTAATTCTAGAATTTAGGTTAAATTTTAAATCTCCAGTCTCTTACAAGACTAGTCTGAAATTGATAATCTAAAAAATGTCAACCTTTGCCACATTCTTGCTAGAAAGAATCAACTCTGCTCACAAGTAAATCCTGCAACTTGACTGAAAACCCAACAAATGCTTTCTGTAACTTTTAAATTCTATTACTGTTAACAGGGTGTAAACCTCCAGTATTTGGGACAAATCAATCTACTGGACAAAGTAGTCAAATCAAGTAGATTTCTTTCAATGTTAGTGAATTAGTTAGTGAACTTTATTATCATAAAGCATTAATCATGTTTTAGTTTACAATGATTATGGTGTTGAGAGAGGGATGGTATTTTAGAAAAAAACAAACACATGAATAACTGTGCAATTTTGCAAATATGTTAATTAATGTATAATTTATATAATGATAAAAATCTGAGTGATATTAAGATTCTGACCAAATGTATTTGCTATTGCAAATGAGTAGAATATAAAACATCATTTGTAGGCCACAGGGTTGAGAAACAGTCAAATGATTTATACGAGAACAACCAAACAAATACCTCTCACACATTCTGAGAATTCTGTTTCATTTTGACATTTTATGCGTGAAATTCTGGATTAAAAAAAATCATATAAAATAGCTTCTTCTTTTTTCTTTTTCTTTTTTAATTTGCGAATAAAAAGTCAAACCATAATGAATCAGAGGAAGCTTGTGTTAGTGTCTCTGGTTTGACATGATCTTCCATTTTACTTTACTTACAAACATTGAACTAAAACTTATGGTTTACTCTGCAAAATGGCTACCAGAAATATATAACTGAACATCTTGGATTATGCACCTGTAAATATATCACTCTAGAGCACTTCCTCCCATGATTCATGTGACGGGTTGGTTTAAATCTTTTTAAAGTTACATTTTGACAAAATGTTTGTTTTTCTGAAATACTTCACTTATTGTCCAGGTGGTGAAACTAATCTATCTGCATTTATAACCCATCAGCATCAAGAGAAAGTGGGAGAGTGTCCCAACACACACACACACACACACACACACACACACACACACACACACACACACACACACACACACACACACACACACACACACACACACACACACACACACAAGCTGAGACCAGTGATACATGATCTGTCTCTAATGTTCTTAATGTGAGTTTTGGAGATTAGATGACGGAAAATGCCAGAAACACACACACACACACACACACACACACACACACACACACACACACACACACACACACACACACACACACACACACTTATGACCCCAACCCCCCTCGTAGCAACATCTGTGTGTATATGTGTGTGTGTGTGAGAGTGTGTGAGCTCTTGACATTGATGGTTTACAAATGCAGACGAATGATCGGCGAATGACAATTCCCGTAATCGTTAGCCCTCAAGCACCCCCCACACCCCCGCCCTCTGGCAATACATCAGTGAGAGTGTGTGTGTGCGTGCGCGCGTGCATACTATTCATCAAGGGAGAGTGGAAAGAGGGGAGTCCCGCGTGTCACATTTGTCTAGGAAGGGAGAGAGAGAGAGGAAGTTAGAGAGAGCTAGACAGCACCAGAGAGAAAGAAAGAGATAAAGATTGTGCTCGCTCTGTCTCTTTCCTCTCACAGCAGATTCCGGCGCTTGGTGTGTCAGCTTTGTGGGTTTTTTGTATCTTTTTTGGCATCATGATGTGTGATGCACTGCCATTTATTGTTAAGACAAACTGAACACAATGGAGCCTGCACCACAATGCCAGAGCTATACAGCATACAAAAAACACCCACAATGTGTTCAAAGCACAAAAATCTGGGCTGTCCCCAAAAAGTTAGAGTTTTTTTACTGCATTGTAACCAGTGATGGAAAAAATGTTCAGATCCTCGAAATAAGGATACTACAGAGCAAACATATTTGGTAAGAGTTTTCTAATCAGTTCCTAGATAATCACTGATGTAATTGTTAATTCAGTGGACATTTCCTAGAAAGAAGTTAGTGATTTTACAGGCCAGCTGAACATGTCAAGTTTGTGAATCTGCAAATTACATTTTCCAGGAAATATCCTGTGACATTATTAAGAAATCACAGGAGTGTTTAATCAAGCTTGGCCTAAAGTCTCTGCAAACGCTCAACAAATGCTTATTAAATCATTTTTTAAAGGTTTGTCTCAAAAACACAAATACATGAGTTTGCATTTGTGTGCTGTTTCACAACATCGTCTATATTTTACACATGTTTAATGTCAAATCATGAAATCGGAAATGATGAAGAAATTATTGAAACCACAAAAAAAGTGTTTCCATAAGTTAAATTCCAAAATGATTATCAGTAAAATATATTTAAGTATGAAACATAGAAGTACTCATTATGCCTTTCTGAGTGTTGTACTTTGATACATTATATTAGAAATGAATTTGAATGCATTAATGTGTAAGCAGCTATTTCATGTTGTATCTTGTCGAGTTGAAACTAATGTTAAATGCTGTTTGTAATTAGTTGGTTTAATATGTAACAATGTATCATATTTTGTATATAGAATATGACTCTATAAGAAATGATTTACACATCTATCAAATAAATGTAGCTGAGAAAAAAAATCAGCTTGAAATAAAAAGAAGCATAAAAGTAAAGTAATCAAGTACTGCAGAGTTTTAATTGTACCCTGATTATTCCAACTGACAACTTTTCCAGGGTGTGTAGATATATAACTGTCATCTGAATGCACAAACTAATTTGATTGGATGTCTATAATCCAATCACAGTGTTTCACATCATCTAAAGTGAGCTGCAGTAGAGCCACACCTCTTATTTAGCAAGCATGGACAACCATGAAGCGAGGAAGAAGCCTATGGCACATTTTAATCTATTCATTATATTGTTAAAGTACATCATTTGTATGCAACATGAAATGTTATAATATAAATACGTTTCCAAATATCATATTAAAGATGTATAGCTTTGAAAACATTAGTCCCTAAGACTTTTATAGTCATTAGTATAGGTCTCTGTCCATAGGAGTAGACAGGAAAAACTAAATGTTATAAAATAATTCTATTCATTTTTTGATTGTAAATATTATTAAAATAATATAAATGTATTTAAAGTAGAAATCCACCATTCCCTAATTGGGAACATTACTGGGCTCTGAGTGGGTTAAGTTCCACCACTAATCCTCACCTTATTATAAATATTATAATATGAGCAGCTCGGTTTGAGCAAACTATTGTGTGTCAAAACGTCTCCAGGTGCACTAGAAGCCAATTTAAAATAAAATGATCATATACGGAGCAGTGCAGGCAAATGAAATGTGTGATTTTCAGTCATTATTAGTAAAAAGGTCAGAGGTAAAATCTTGTCTTCTACTTAATCAGTTTGATTTTCTTACAATACAAGTAAACTAATAATTCAGTTTATTTTAAATTTGAAGTTAGTTACATTTTTATTTTATAATAACATAAAAGAAAACAACCTAGTATTTTTGAGACCACAGCAAATATGTTGTACTTTTTATTTAAAAATATACTCGTCATTAATTACAAAAATATATCCAATTGCTGTAGTCCGACTAAGAGCCTTTTTTTTAAGTGTGTGTAAGGATAGAAAAGTGTAACATAAATATGGTGATATGAACCTATCTGACATATTATAAATCACTGTGAGTCTCTCTTTGTCTTTCTCTACCTATTATTTCTTGTTGTCTGTCTTTATCTCTCACTCTTTCTCTTTGTCTTCCCGTACTCACACTCTCACACACACACACATACACGCACAGACCCAGAGGAAGCAATAACAATGAAATTCCCCCCTCCCCAGTTGTCCCTGACCCCCCTAGTCTCCCCTCCCCTCCCTCCACCACCACCTTTTACCCATCCCTCCTCTCATCTCTGTCCATCTAATTTTATGAGTGTCTGGGGAGTTTGTCTGTGTTTGTGTGTTTTTCTGTGTGTACTGCAGCATGTGGTGTGTATGTCTGCGTGCACGTGTCTGTGTGTGTGTGTGTGTGTGTGTAACTCTAGTGGAAAATGGCTGCCTGTCACATTAGTGGTTGGATGGGCTAAAAAATTACTTCTGTAATCACATTTAGATGCCAGGCCCGGTCATGTTAACCTCTTTATTTAGAGGTATGGATGGATTTTCGGATGGCTGAAGAGATGAGGGGATGGAGGGAGAACAGGCAGAGACTAGCCGTCATTTCACGCTTCCTTAACTAATTCCGTGAATCTTTAAAGGTGTAATCACAGCTGACGTTTGTTTCTGGAGGTCTACACCATATAGTTAAAAAACAATAGATTATGTTAAGGCAACAAATAGTCTCAGTGAGACACATTCTTTTAAAATAACAGATGTACTGATGATGATGTTGGATTTTGCTTTTAGTTTTACATCTTTTTTCAGGCATCAGCCTCCTGCTGCCACTCACCATGACATGCCTCTGATCCAAAGTCATTCTAAAATGACGGCAGATAAAACACTATACGACAAGTGTGAACATCCATCTATCCATTCTGTAAACCACTTTTCCTGTTCGTTAGCACGCGGGCTTGCAGCCTATTCCAGGCTCCCAGCATGCACTGGGAGAGAGGCAGGTGTCCTGGACAATATCAGCAACTCATCATAAGGCTGACACATTATGGACAATCACATTCACACCTACAGGCAGTTTAAGCTTTCCAGACTTCACCTGCATGTCTTTGGTCTGTGGGAGGAAACCCACACAGACACGGAGACAACATGCTACCCTGTATGTGTGAACAGAGGAAACACATGAATGCATGAAAGTAACATGAATGTCATTTTAGGTGGGAGGCAGATATAAAAAGACAAAAGACATGCATAAGTGAGATTAAGAAGTGTTGGTAGACTGATTTGGGATTTGGGGTTGAACCCCTCCGAACCCCTAACCCCAACAGGATCAGGCCTTATTGGTAGTGTCTCAAAATGACTTATATTTATCTTCAAGTAGTACTCAAAAATAATAATACATTTAATTTGTACCACACTTTTCATTCATAGTCAAACTCAAAGTGCTCCAATATTAATAACATAGAACAGGAACCTTCCTGAATAGAAAGGTGTTTTGAAAAGAGTCTAGGGTCTGTGCTGCCTTCAGATGGTGAGAAAGGCTGTTCCACAGACGTGGTGCAACAGAGCAGAAGGCTCAATTCCCCATGGTGTGGAACTTAGTACTGGGGGCCCGGGGGCCCGAAGGAGCCAGCTGCTAGCATATCTGAGGGTGTAGGTGGAGATTTGTGGTATGATCGGTTTCTATAAGTACGGAAGCATGCCCGTTGATGGATCTGTGAGTAACAGGACTGCAGTGAACCCTGAGAAGACAAGGAGCCAGTGGAGGCTGGAGGCTCCTGCCAAGGGTCTCCGTGAAGAGCACATTGAGTATCTCTGCAGCTGACAAGGTCAGAGAAGGTGGAATTTAGAGATGCTTTTGAGATGGTGGAAATACGTTTTAGGTAGGTGTCTTATGTGATCATCAAAAGTCAACTGAGGGTCAAACCTAACAGATTAGGTGACTGAAGAGAATAGAGGAGTGTTCTGGTTGTTCAAGGTGAAATGAGGTGTGGAGGATGACTGAATGTGTGCCAATAAGGAGAGCTTCGGTTTTGTCTCTGTTCATCTGGAGGAAACTTGAGGTCATCTAGTCCTTTATCTCCTTAAGACAGATGCTGAGGTGACATTGTTAGGACAGTGTTACTGTAACAATTGGGTATCATCAGCATACCTATGAAAAATTATCCCGTGTCCGTCTGATGTCACGCCTAAGGGGGGCATGTAAAGGGTAGGATAGGGCAGAGAACTGATCCTTGTAGAAAAGCACAGGTGACAGGGAGCAATCAATAGCAGGAGGTGGGTTGGCTGTATGACTACATAGTTAGATGATGGCAAAAAGTGGACTTAACTGCAGGAGACGACTGTTTGATTCCCGTCTCCAACTGCAAGTGTCATGTTTCCAATGACAAGTTGGGACACTTCTTTTAAAAAACATAATGTGGTGTTTACTGTTACCATGACAAAAAAGGTTGTGTTGTTTTTTTTAGCTCTGGTACTGGTTTAACGGTAACAGTTCTGGAAAACACAAACAAATTCATTCTGGCAGTGTTGGGCAGTAGCAGCGTTACAGGTAGTGACGTTACTAGTTTAACTACATTTCTCAGTGGTGTGGTCGTAACGTCGCTGTTTTCTACAAGCTTTTCAGTAGTGAAGCAATTTTAATGATCAAATAATGCAGTAGCATCCGCAGAAGCTACATTTCCCCAGGCATTTCTAAACCTTAAATGCAGCAGAATTTCTGCTGCGGTCTGAAGCAGTAACCTAGGTGACAGACGCTTTTCCATGTGATGTCACGTACCTATCCTTCTGCTGGGGGGGGGGGGGGGAAGTGTAGTCTGAGTTCATCTTGTGAATCGCCATGGCCGTATCTTGAGAAGTTTATGTTTCTGTTGTTTTCGTTAGCTTTGGGAAATACCTGAATGTGTTTCCTTAAATTCGTGTTTGACGTCACTTGTCATTTTTTGCCAGGCTGTCACTGTTTGAAACACATCTTTCTTATTTTGCTCCTGTGGTTTCAACCAAGTTATTGACTTATTTACAATTTGTCCTCCAAATGTGCCTTAAATGAAGCATACATGCAAACACAGGTGTACTTCCCCCACAATAGCATACACACACCACCTGTTTGTTGTGATTATGTGACTATGGTTTTGTTGGTTTTTGTTGCCATGGTTTTGTAGCAGTAAAAAGCAGAGACAGAACAGTTTAATAAACTATTGAACTGAACATGTTTTGCCTATCTGTTTGTCTTACAGTTTTATTGATCACTAGATAGCAATGACTTGGAATGAAGTCTGTTCGATGTTTAAAAAAAAAAAAAAAAAGCTTTGATATAGCTAAGCTACTTTTGTCATTTTATTGTAGCTTAGCTTGCTACATTTCTCTGGTGGGAAGCTTCAGTGTAGTGAAGCTTCATTTAATGTAGACTAACTGGTAGCTTAGCTCACTACATTTTCCAAGTAGCTTGCCCAACACTGCGTTCTGGAGTACATGGACCAAAGACTAGGCTATTTGTTTCATTTAGAGTATTTGTTAGGGTTTTGTTACTTTTTGACAGAAGTAGGCATGCTAAGCTTTGAAGAATGATTAAACAGACTAACCGCTAGTACAAACACAGATCTTTCAATAATGTCAGTGTTACAATCTGGTAATCTGTACATTCTTATTATAATTTTGGTTGTGTGTTAAAGACAGTGGTAGTTTTAAAGAATATGAAAACTAAAGGGAAAAAAAAGTCCATTCTTTCTTGTGACATTCTTTCAAGTGACATTTGACCTGTGTGTGTCAGGACAGTATTGATATTGGGAC
Organism: Scomber scombrus; assembly: GCF_963691925.1. NCBI lineage: Eukaryota > Metazoa > Chordata > Actinopteri > Scombriformes > Scombridae > Scomber > Scomber scombrus. Next base: position 1,509,458 of record NC_084971.1, on the reverse strand, counting down.
TGAATTGATGCAGTTTGGACAGTTCTATATCACACTCTGCCTGGGTTAGCTTCTCCATCATGACTGCGCCAGAAAACACTGCTTCATGCAACGTGATATTTACAGGTCTATGAAATGAATTTGTTAAAGGTCTGTTTAGCTGCTAAGATACTAATTATTTGAGTAAAATCAAATGCAGCTAACATGTAGCAGGTTGTTCAATTAAGGGAATTCATTAGCTTTATTAATTTAAAAAAAGCACAAAAAACCCCAACTCATGTAGGCTCTATTTCTAGACATTATTGTATTTTTTATGATATTCTAAATAAAGTGGGTTTGCAGAGACTCCATTTCAAAAGTGTAATGTGTGTCTTTCTGTCTGTAGCTGTCCAGTCAAGTAAATCCTTCAGCGTCTGTCAGGACTGAATATGTAACCAGACAAGATTCCACAATCACTGGGGACACTGCTGCTTCCCTGTCCCTGTCACTCTATCTGTCACACTAACACACAAACTCTCTCTCTCATTCTCTGTCTCTCTCTCTCTCTCTCTCTCTCTCTCTCTCTCTCTCTCTCTTTCTCTCTCTCGTCCTCATACACACAGACATGCTGTCAGTCCCTCCCAGGTCAGGGCAGGGACACTTTTTCACTCCCATCTTTTGCTCCCTTGTTGTATTCACAGCAGAGCAGAGGTTGAGTGGCGACTGTCTATTCTTCTCAAGCCACCACTTGTTTTTGTCATATTTTTTTCTTAGTTGTTCAGTCCTATCCTTGTTCTCTATTTCCTTGGCTCTTTTTCATCTTCCACCGGTTGTCTTTTTTTTAGGTCAAAAAAACGCTAAAAACTATAATTATATTAATAACTTGTCCTCGGCTCTACCTCTGTTACTATTGTACTGGCTTTAACTGCGATTAGCCATTATATATGATAACAATTATATTCAAGTTTTATTCTTTTGGAGGTGTTACACTAAATAAATGTATTATTATTTATATATTATAGTGAATGTGTCCAACTGGACTGTGTTGTCTCAATTTCTGTGTAGTGTTGCATTCATGCAGATGACACAGTGATGTGTTGGTGTTATTTGTTTATCTCTATTATTGATTTATTTGTTCCTATAGTATATAGGGTGAGCTATGTGATAGCTGATGTTTACACGGGTGTTATTCTGCTTTAACCTCTTTGGCCCTGTTCTTAGCCCAGGGCTAACAGCAGACCAGGCCTCTTGCCCGTATTTACACTTACGTTTCACATCATCTGAAAAGATTTTACATTGATCTGAGCCCAGGGGCAGTCTAGTTGTTCTCCGAGGACACCAAACAGTGCGAAGATTCATAGAAGTTGCTGCAGTGTGCAAAATAATCAAAATAAGCCTCAAGCCAACTATTGGTCTCCATGTACTGTGCAGTTTAAATAAAGAAATGAATAGGCGGATGCCATCATGGGATTTCAGTCAAGCACAGTGGCAGACTGCCTTGTTGCTAGGAGAATTCTGATTAATGCTGCAATCTGCAATTTGTGCTTGTATGCACCCTCTCACAGCTGTGTGGGAATGAATAGACTGTACGCTCCAGAGCAATTTGTGTGTACTTAAAGTAAACCTTGTCAGCAGCTAGCATGCTGATGCTAATTGATACATTAGCTTTAAAAGCGTCATAAGAAACTACAAGCTTAGTTCCTACATTCATACTGTGTAATTGGAAACCCTTTTCTATTGTGTGGCACAGGTTTTACTCCTCTGACCTTTGTTGAGACATACAAATATCAGTGTTGTGATTTGAGTTGTTTCAGGCGAGCAGAGCATGGACAGAGAGAGACAAGTAGTAGCTCCACTCATTAGCCACATATTCAGTGGGAGTAGAGAGCTGCCCTTCAGTAAAAAAAAACAAAAAAACATTGTACACTACCTGCCCAACATCAAGCCACAGTTGTGCGTTTGTTAGCTTGTTTTCGAGTCCGGACTCTACTTATTGACCAAAAATCATTTTACAGCACTATTTTTACAAGTAACCAGATCAGGTGATATACTGTATCTACTTCTTATTCACAACAAAGATAAGTCAAATTCATTGACGCAAGTTCCTTATATGGGCTTCCGTTATGTCACTGTTCATGTCTGGACAATTCAACCTTTTTCTGTAGAAGGTGTCTGCCCCAACAGGATGATGTGCCAGTTTTGAAATGAGCAGTTATGGGATTGCTGAGATCATTCTGAGTGCAAATGACAGAGCTGTCATTCCCACATAAACTTTGAACAGCTGTATGTTAAATGGCATAGCGTAACACGACTGCGGTCAATGAGCCCTGATAGGAAAGAAGGAGTGCCAGCTGACAAATGAGGAGCTGATACTGTTTTGAAGCCAGAAAGAGACATGATGAAGCTTGTTAAATGTTCACTGCTCAGTTGCTGTGTCCCCCGCTTCAACTTTCAGTGTTTATCTGTGTGAGAGCTCATGTTGACCTGATGACACAAAGTGGATAACATGCGCCCTGGTGAAGTGTACTTGACGAGACGCTCTCTCCTTCAGGGCGGTTGTTCTGTAGCCTGACATTCTCCTTCTTGACCTCTGACCTTCTTAAGGAGGAGATGGGAGAAAATGAAAAAAAGAACGTGGGCAAGCTGGGCAGTCTTTATTTTATCCCATCTGAATAAAGCTTATGCTCGAAAGGATCATGTGACCAACAAAGATGCAGGTATTTAACATGAAAATACTGTAGTGTTGAGCTCTGAAGAGGACGTAATGCCGTTCCTGTTGGAAATACACTACCGGTCAAAAGCCCAATTTTTCCAGTTTTTTATTGAAATTCAAGCAGTTCAAGTCCAATGAATAGCTTCAAATGGTACAAAGGTAAGTGGTGAACTGCCAGAGGTAAAAAAAACAGGGGAAAAAAAAACAAAACCCGAAACTGAAAATTATACAAAAACACTTAAAAATGTAGGTCTTTCCTACAGAGAAATTGCAAAGAAAGTCAAGGTGTCAGTGAGTACAGTCTCACTCAGAAACTGGAGGAAACTCTGAAAGGAAGAGGTCTGGCAGACCCAAAGCCACAACAGAGTCAGAAGACAAGTTTCTGAGAGTCAACAGCTTGCGTGATAGACGGCTCACAGGACAACAGCTTCAAGCACAGCTTCATAGTGGTCGTAGTAAGCAAGTCTCAGTTTCTACTGTGAAGAGAAGACTTCCAGTTGCAGGTTTGACAGGTGGAGTTGCAGCTAGAAAGCCATTGCTAAGAGTCAGAATAAGAAGAAGAGGCTTGCCTGGGCCATGAAACACCACCAATGGACTACTGAAGACTGGAAGAAGCTGTTATGGACTGATGAATCAACATTTTAAATATTCTGTACATCGTACGCCGTCGAGTAGGCGAAAGGATGGTTCCTCAGTGTGTGACATTAACTGTTAAACATGGAGTAGGAAGCATAAATGTCTGGGGCTGTTTTTCTGGATCCAGGGTCGGCTATCACAGCATTCTGCAGCACCATGCAGAACCCTCTGGTATGCACGTAGTTGGTCAGGGGTTCATCCTACAGCAAGATAATGACCCAAAACATAAGTCCAAGCTATGACACAACTACCTTAGGAAAAAAGACCAAGGTGGTAAGCTTGAAAACATTTTTTCAATAAAAAACTGGAAACATTGGGGTGTTCTAAAACTTTTGACCAGTAGTGTATGTTAAATCAAACTCTTTCCCTTGAAGTTCAAGTCTATCAACAGTAGAGGTGTAAAGATACATTGAACCAATGAGACAATTTTGATGCAAAATGAAAACATTGATCAGACATCGATCATCAACTCAAAGACGTGCATTTATTTTGAAAGTGCCCTGGCACGTCGGTCTCCGCCCGTGCATGCACACCTCCAATCAAAATGCAAGCAACGCCATGGCAACAGCCAGAAAAAAAGACTGAAGATCCTGAGCAGCTTTTTTCCACAAAAACTAAAGTTTTATCAATGCTGTGTTTAAACCACACAGAAAGGTTTGAAATGTGCTGCTTCAGCTGCTCGTCTTTTGGGTAAAGTGATGTGGGTCGGCTCACTTTTCCCCCCGCAGCACAATACACACCTCAGTTTTGAAAGAGAACCGAAAAAATCTCCTTTAATGTAAAAAAATAGTAGCTTAATGTTCTTTCAGTTTTCTTTTCATAGGATGTGAACATTTTACGGCTCAATATATCAAAATGTGGCATAACAGGGAGTCTATTTTTATTTTTAAAAGAATAGGCTAGATTAATTTTAAATTAAATGTCTGGTTTAGCATGTGATATCATCTCATGCTGATCAATGCCGACTTTGTGATATCGGCAAACATCGAATAGTTGCCCATTGAATCGATATAATATTGTATCGTGAAGAAACTTGTGATTTACACCCTTAATCAACAGTCTATTGATTAGGTTCAGTCTGGGCTAAAACACTATTCATATAATAAGTCTTGTGCTGCAAGTTAGATTCAAATTTACTCATTCAGTTATGATAAAAACCTCAATCACACCTGTAAGTTTTAGTTGTTTATACGTTGACAATAACGTTTTAATAACCATTAAAAATACCAAAATACCATAAACATTAGAAGACTTGCAGTGTAACAACTACAGCCTCCCAAAAACTAACTGAATGAAATGTCATAAAAAAGTATACAATATAAATACATGTGTTTTATCCAGTAATGGTGTTTAGGTTTGGTGTGTGAGTGTTTGCACTGCGGGTCAGTCACATAGGTGTGTTGGTGGCCCTCACTATTGTATAATATAATGCACCTATATGTTAGTTACAGCATCACAAGATAAAGATAATCCAGGAAGTGCAATAATGTGCTACCAGTTAATCTTATAATCAATGCCACTGTAAGTCCCCTGCAGCATGCAACAAGAAAAAATACCCCAGAATACCCCAAGTTATTGTTTGAAATACCCCAAGTTATAAAATACCCCAAGTTATTGTTTGCCGAGTGAAGAACAACATCAAGCCAGCATTTTCTCAATGTAGTATTTAGCTCGTGATGAACGTCTTGTGTTTGAAAGTGAGCAGGGCATAGATGTGACTGTGTGTTTCATTAGTTAAACTTAAGCTGGAGCTGAGCTTTTTTACATGGGACCCAAAAAATTGCATCAAATGTGTGGTTATAAACAGTATGTAAGAAACAGGAGAAAAATGAAAAACAGACTGAATTGTATCTTTTTGCCTGTAATTACTTGCAGAATGGAATTCATCACCTTTATATGCTGACATTAATGTTTCTGACAAGTTGTGGCTGAAACTGTCCAAACACATGTGCTTTTCATAGCTCCTTACGGGAGCTTTGTCTCATAGAATGACTCTGCTTTCTGCTACAATAAGCATAATATGCAGCCCTGTGTAACTCTTCTTGTCGAAATCAATTGCAATAAAATAAAACTGACAAGTTAACTTATATGCCACAGTAAATAATTATTTAAATATTATTTGGCTTCTGCAAAGAACATTGTAATGATCACCTATACATGACTAACTTAAAAGATCATTCAAATATCAATTTCCAGTTTTCAGTTTTCAGTCCATCTCCTGGTTAACTCTTTAACTGCTGGACTTCTATCAACTACCCTAAAGCTGGCCTGTTACTCTGCTTAAAGTCACCTATTGTCTATTTGCCCTACTTTCTCAAGAGCCACAAGGTGCCATGTTCAGAAACTCTATGTTCCATTAGCAGCTTTTTGGCAATGACGACCCTGTTGACCTGCATCACTCCATAACACAGGTAGACCTCTCTCTCTCTATCTTTCCCTTTCCCTCTTCCCTCCATACTTCACGGTTTCCAGTTGGAGGCACTTTGGAACAACTGCGGTGCACTTTGATTGCCCTCACTTTGCAGAAAAGGAATGCAGAGTTCACAAGTTCAAGTTGGGTTAGAGAGAGCACGTGTATGTGTGTGTGCTAGAGAGAGAGAGGGAGTCGGGGTAGATTGGGTGATCTCAGAGTGTGAATTATAAATCGGCACCGTGCTCAGTATGTTGTCCTCTCCCAGTCATTTAAGGAAATGCTACAGAGGTGTGAGTTATCTACTTGTAATGTGTGTGTGTGTGTGTGTGTTTTTTCCCCAATACACACACACACACACACACACACACACACACACACACACACACACACACACACACACACACACACACACACACACACACACACACACACACACAACCACTCTAAAAGATGATGCTTCATCTTCTTTACATACATGAATTTACTGATGTGACAACACTTATCAGCATTTCTGTTTCAACACAGTGGCTCAAAAAGCTGTTGACAATTTATCAAAAGTTATGTGTGATTACTATTAAATATCAACCATTCCACTTACAAGATATGTTGATACTATTAATTTGCTTTTTCAAATATATTGAAGAAAACATGTAATTGTCTTGTAGCACGCAGCAGTCATAAGGAGGCAGTTGGGGTGGAAGGTTGGATGTTCAGAGACTGCAGTTCTTATCTTGCGTTTATGTATGATTAGATTTAGGAAACTGAAAAGCTCAGTTAATGATCCTCTACAAGCATTTTTTAAAGGGTAACTACAAGGAAATGAAGCACCCACCTGTGCTCTGTGTGCACTGTGATTCTGCAGGATGTTTTAGTGACCAGCACAGAAAGAGTTTTTAAGGTCAGGAAAACAACCTAACAGAGTGCTGCTTGTGCAGATCATGCACGAAAATATGTCTCTTTGTGTAGTTACTAGAGCCCAACAGATATATGTGTATATGGGGGATTTTTGTGGTCGATACCGATATTCCCTGAGAGACACAGGGTCATGTGATGAGTGTAGCTTGTTAATATATATTTATACAATATTTGATTTAAATGTATTCATTTGGCAGATGCCTTTGTCTACAGTGCTGTAAAAATCATGTACAATTCAAGACACAGTAGAGAGGCCTTCAAGAAAAAGTGCCTCAACACTTGGCACATGACACAAGTACCACAGAGCCTGCAGCTGTAAGAAGTAGGGCCAGACCCATACATTTTTGGAGTAAAAAGCTCCCGGTTTCAATTTGTCAGCTGATAATTTTATATATAAAGAATATAAACATAAACATACATTTTTGCAATGATCCTTAAATGTAGTTATCAAACACTTGCATGAAATTTTACAGTTAGACAATAAACTTTATTGTATGAAATTACATCAATGCACTGAAACAGTAAACTTAATAATTATAACTAACTAAAAACATAACAAAAACACATGTATGTGTATAAATATTTATTATTTTTTATATAAAATGATAAGCTGAAAAATTGTTTTTTACAAATTGTTTTTTCTCCTTAATATCAGTATCGACCCCAAAAATCCACTATATATATACACATATATCTGTCGGGCTCTAGTAACTACACAAAAAGACATATTTTCGTGAATGATCCACTCTGGTTGGTATTTTCCTGACCTTGAAACTCTCTCTGTGCTGGTCACTAAACTATCCTGCAGAATCACAGCGCACACAGAGCACAGGTGGGAGGTTCATTCAAATGATGCAGCACAGAGACCCTGTTTATACCTCGGGTGATCTGATCCCAAGTGGACAGCTGAGACAGTCTCGAGATGACCACTTGTGTCCAGAATTCATTGCTGCCTACATCACTTCTTTTAGAGGGTCAAAGGGCCCCACGCACAGTTACTACATCAAACAAGCATCAAATTGTTTTTAGTGTGGACTAAAGAGTAAATGCAAATGGTTCAAGATCAAATAGATCTGCACAGGCTATTCTAAATGTTCAGATTACTCCAACCACATGCATGTGTGTGTGCTTCTTTTTTCAACTGTTGGAACGCTTTTACCAAAACATCTGCCAGGTTCTGCATTGATGAAGTATTTTCCTGTCATGTACTGGCTGGGGATGTAACAGAACAAAGTAGTATTCATACTATAAATATAGATCTGTGGTCAGATACGTCCCAGACCTCCTCTGCAAGTGGTTTGAGTGATGGGATTACAATACGTCTCAGAGGTCTTTTACACTTGTATTTAGTGATGTCCACTTGTGATCGGATCACCTGAGATGCATGTTAATGACAGGGTCATAGACAGCTGTTGACAGATGTTTAAATATAAGTGCGATGTCAGTCGGTGCTGGTTTGGTGATTGTTATCAGCATCAAACAGGATCAAACTAAATACTTTTTTCAGGTGTACTGCAACAACATATTAATGCTATTTATTATTATTTATTGTTCCTTATTCTTTTTTTTCTATTTTCTTGTTACTATCCACTTTTCTGCTGAGTTACTGTAATTTTCCCCATGGGACTAATAAAGGAATATCTCAACTTTTAACTTACTTTTAACTTTTAATATTATTAAAACAGGAAAGTCAGTAAATCAGTCTGCATTGAACTATAAATGAATGTGGGTGATTATTCCACTGTCTGTTCTCCACAGCCGCTTTATACTGTATGAAAAGCTTCTCCTCCAGTTCATTAAATCCCTTCAGCATCTAAAGGCAGCAGGACTGATGCTGAGAAGTGTATTGTCAGAGCACAGTGCCCTTACACACGACTCTTGACTGTGTTTACCTTCATTAAATTGCTGCTGTCTTAGTATGTCACCAGGATGCTACAGTATAACCACACACCCCTCTACACACTCATAGTGCTCAGTTATAACATCAGGTTAGCAGCTCAGCAACCTATTTTTCATCTTTCTTTCTTGCAAGTGTAGCATCTCATGTTTTATCCTGCAGATGGAAATTAGCTGGTAACTGAATCTGGTACAAATATTATTTTCTCTTTTTTGAGATTAATAATAATAATTAATAATAATAATAGATATAAATACATTAAAAAATAAAAATAAAAACACTGCAGTGGAAACACTATTGTGTAACGTTAATAATTAAAGTGTGACCATGTACGAGGGGAGATACATTAGAATTATTTGCTGAAATTGTGTGTGTCAGATACAATCATATAGACAGCTTTACTAAATCAACTTCTATATTTTTATTTCAGTTCATGTCATGACGCTTTGAACTGTCATTATAATGTTTAACTGTGATTGGGTCAGCTGTTTGAGCTATGACAGCAGTGATGTGAGAGAGTATTTAATTATCACCACACCTGCTGATTTATATTCACCTTCACTCAGCCCATTTGCATGTTGCACTGCTGCTCATACATGACCCAACATAGCAGGTGCACATGAAGACACTCACACAGCCCATCAACCTGTGACCTACCACCTTTCACTTTTGTTGCACTTGCACCATTTTGAATACATTGCTGCCTGTCGCACTTCCGCCAGTGTCCAATGGTTGGCTAGCTGCAGGGTCATCAGCAGGGTACCTCCTCCTGGAACGTCTCCTGGTGGCAGAGTAGTGGCATGGAGGTCTCCCTGTCACCCCCTGCAGCAAGCCCTCGTGCTAGGTGTTGCCCAAACACTTTTCTTTTTGCCTTAGCCAGAAGCTTCCGGCCTTTTCAGCTAAGTCTTTGAAGGCCTTCCGCTGGTTTGCCCCTGTTACTCCCATGTCCCTCATGAGGTGAACGGCTGCAGTTCCGAAAAAGCCGCAGCATCCCACTTCCACTGGATAGATGTGGTTATCCAGCCCGCCTCCTTGCTCTCAGCAGCAAGGTCTGAATACTTCACCCTCTTCCTCTCCGAGGCAGCCTTTATCCCCTCCTCCCATGGGACAGTTAGCTCAATGAGGAGCACGGTCTTGGTGCTGCTGGACCACATCACTATTTCTGAACAGAGGCTTGTGCTGGTAACCTCCCTGGGGAACTGGAGCTTCCTGCCGAGGATGACCTCTGTTCATGTCCAGTCAGCGCCTCTCCAACTAGGGCTCAAACTCTGCCAGCTCGCTCCCTCCCAACATATTTAAAATGGACTATAGTGCAACGACTGTAGGAGGTGTAGCCTTTTTGTTATTTTGTTGTAGTGTGTGACATGGGGGGGTCAGGGGACAGGGACTGGCCACCACTCAGTGTGGCATGAATAGCAATGTAGAGCTGGTCGGCAGAGCTAACCAGCCGTGAGCCACTACTGTCAGACTCTGTGTCCACGCTGGAGCTCTGACAGTCACTACAAACACACTCACGGCCCTCTGTAAAAGTTTCTGTGTAGTACGGCTGAGCAAACAGCTCTGCCATAATAGGCTCTCTGATGCTTGTGTGTCTGTGGGGGGGGGTGTCAGTATGTAGCCGTGGCCCTTCTGTTCATCATGGTTAATCATCACCCCTGAATATCTTGTTAAGCTCGGAATAAAGCACAGTTATCAGTGGGTTGTGTTTACTGCCACAGAAAAGGAACAAATCTGGTTCATGATATTGTTGCTCATCAGGATTGCTTACGCTACCAGCAGCTATGTGTGACAGGCATCAGTCAGTGTTCTGCTATTTATACTCGGCGTGGTAGCCGACACACAAAATAGACGTCAGAATCTTGCCTGTTTCCCCCCAGTTAGGGAGGATGATACTTCACTGGATACGTGAAAACTTTAATCTACTTATTGCGCCACATGACAAGTCTAGGGATCACTGAAGTCATTAGGATTCAACCTCAGGACACCATGGATATCTGTACCCAATTTCATGGCAATCCATCCAATAGCTGCTGAGATATTTTACTAACATCCCACAAAGGTCAACCTGCTGGTGGTGCTAGATGAGAAGTCAGGGAATCAAAGTGTGTAGGCTTCATCTTCTGGGTAGTGTGAATGTTCTGATGAAACTTAATGGCAATCCAATCTTACGGTGATATATTTTGGTGTGGCTCAAAGTGGTGGACCGACTGAACCGCCATAAACATGTCTAAGAAGATATACAGTAGAAAAACCTTTGTAGTAGAATCTCAGTTCATTACTTTAAGTCCTTGCTAGACAAAGCGTCTCCCCGGAAAATCCACGTCTTAAGCTTATCCTTTCATGAGTTGATTTCAAACAACAGTCTTTGTTATTTAGCAGGGCACATTCATAATGTCTGTTCTGCCAAATGTGTGATAGGATCCTCTGGAACCGGCTTTATTCTTACATTAATACGTATTAGCAGCTAAGTCATAATTCTGAAATAAATAAGCACTTGAATGCGGTACATCTACTTCCAAGTGTGTCTATGTCGTGGTTCAGTCTGTTTCTATTGTACAACAATTGGTTATTAATGAATTCTTAGGAGGATTGGTGTTAATTACTGTCTCAATAGTTGTGTATGAAGAGGCTGCTTTCCCCTTCTGCCTTCTCTTTCACTGTCAAGGGCAAAGTCTGTGGCCTGTTGTCAGTGTATTGAAGGACTCCTACTTCAATACACTGACAGTACATTGAAGTAAATTTTTCTTACCCCATTGGCAGATTTTTTTGCTCAATACAAGACAATGTGGCTGGATTCAGGATTATTTGGCTTATTTTGAGAGGGGCCGTTTTTGCAGTGCACTTGGCGTTTTTCTCTGATAATATATGTTTTTGTTATAACTCAATATATTAGTTAACCTCTTCCACTAGAAACTGATCACATTTCATGTTGTGCTTGCAGCTTTCTGTTCGTCTAAACTCTCCATAAAGACACAAAACCCTCATTTAAATACTGCTGTCTCCACCTTGTTGCACCTGTTTTCATTTCACACATGCAAACTAAACGCACATTTGCACTGTGCATGCAATTTAGTACCCTTTATATGGGATCTTTGTAAATCAGGCCCTTTGTGTCTAAACCAGTCCTCATTTCACTTTGCCATAATTGGAGCACATGTACATGATTCTTCAGTATTCATTCATTTAATTACAGACCACAGTCTTTTTTTAAATTGATCTCCCTTTCTACTTCACAGGTTCTCAGATAAAATAGCTGACTTCAAGCCATCACCGGAATCTACCATATTTGGTAAGTGCTCTTCTTTCTTGGAAACATGAAATTAATTGCGAGTGTCCAGAAGTGTCAGAAGGACAAATCAACCAAGTGACAAATGATTCAGGATTGACATGGTTGAATTTCAGTTATCCAATTATTCATTTAGGATTTCTGCAGTTACACAAACACAGATACACCTCGCACAGTTTCATGATACCCCTGTGTGTGTGTGTGTGTGTGTGTGTGTGTGTGTGGTTTTGTGTGTGTGTCTGTGTGGTGTGTGTGCGCGTGTGTGTGTGTGTGTGTTAACTGCATTTCAGTGAAAGGAACAACTTACATGTTGAACCTCTTACCAATGTCCTTTCACATTGTACACAACACATGCTGAAAACAGATTGTCTCCTTTTTATGCAAATGAGCCTCAATGATAAACAGTTCAATTCACAAAGACCAGCGCTAATAGCCACACACATTTAGATTGAAATTACTAGCATCTTCAGACAGTTGGTGGCAACTGAAGTGCACTCACTCTTCTCTCTCTTTCTCTCTTTCTTCCTCTCTCTCTCCCTCTTTCTCCAAATCTTCTTGCTTGTGAGGCATTGAATGATATTGAATTGATATTGAATGATATCAAGGGCAAAATCTTCAGTCAGGCATTTGGGGGGGATCAATTGTGTATGGGGTGTGTGTGTGTGTGTGTGTGTGTGTGTGTGTGTGTGTGTGTGTGTGTGTGTGTGTGTGTGTGGGGGGGGGGTGGGGGGGGGGGTGCAGGCTTATCTCAGACTTTCAGCCACTTAAAATAAAAATGTCCTGACAGCTCTGATGGAGCTCAGGATTGCTCTATAAATTCTGCTTTAATACAAACAATCCCACCGTATGAACCTGAATATGTGTGTAACAGCTGAATGTGTAGCTGTGTAGTAGAACACGGAACATTAATTACCATCGGATGCTGACCGATACGGTGTTAATGAAGTTACTGCTGCCGTGTCTGACTCTGTATGGCTCCAGTCTCAAGGAAAGTCTATTGGCTAGAATGAAATGCCTATTCTGACACATTTAAATATTTGCTACTTTCTCTTGCACTGCTTTTAAAAGTAAAATGACATCATCAAAATATTATCCAAATATTTTCCTTCAGCTGCTGTTTTTTGACAAACCTGACAAGTGTCTTTAGTATGATCCAAGTGTGTGTGGTGTGTGTGTGGTGTGTTGGCTTTGGCGATGTACAGACATATATTTGTGTTATGGGTAAAATATTGTTGTGTGTATTTTGCATAAGGCCCATAAAGCTTAGTCTCAGTCTTGTTTTTGTCAAGTTTTTTAAATGAACTGTGACAGTTTCATTTAAGGTAAGGAAAGGGTAAGTTAAACTTAATTGATGCTCCTACGGGGAAATTTAAAATTGACACAACAGTGTTCTTGTAATAAGTGATAAAAAATCTAATCAAATACTCTATACAATAAACAAACTCTAAATACTATATATAATACACAATAAACAATCTCTAAAGTAATCTGCAGTGTTGCTGGGATTAAACAGTAAGGACAGCCTCAGTTTTATTAGTGGGAGTGGGATCTGATGGTATGAAATATACAAGTGTGTGTATGTTACCATTCATATCTACATAAGATATTAGTAATGATATGATATAACATGCATTGTGCTTCTTTATTAAGGAACCAAGTGGCAGCTTATATATATTAAACAGAACCTATACATGGACCTAAAAATGAGACTTGTGTGAAGTTAGCTGCATTTAGCAATGCTAACACTTCTGACCTTTTTCATCATAATACTAACTCCTTTTTTGTCAATTTCAAAGTGTTTTTCACCATTTTAGAATGTAAATAGATAACTTTTTATTTGACAGGGATTGTCATTATGTGCTTACTGGAAGAAGTGACAGGATTTGATTTAACCCTGTAACAAAACACCAACAAAAAACCCAGATCTGACCAGGTTGGGCTTGTGAAATTGATTTATACCAATCGAAGACAGTCTTATATTCCCTATAATTACTATCAAATTACCAAATGTATTCAGTTAACATTCATTGAGGTCCAATTAGTGAAAATGTCCTGAAGTGAAGGTCCAGAACATCATAATGTCTGAGTTCTTTTTCAGTAGCTTGAAGTAGCATTGTAGTTCCATCAGCATCTGTGTCTAGTAGCTAGATTGTAGACTGTCACATAAATACAGTAGAATTCATTTATTAGTATTTACACTCTACTTGTGGGATTCAAATCAATTATAAAATAAATAACATCAGAATAAAAAAAAGAATGAGATAAATAAATGTTTTTTACTTATATCAAATAAAGATTAAAGTAAAGTTAATTACAGAAAGCTTTTGATTGTGCTTCTTAAATAAAGTGAGAAAAAATAATCTCTTTTTACTTTTAAACTTAACTTAAACTTGAACCATAAACTTAATTTCACATCTAATAACAAAACATCTCAACACGTATTAACTCTTTTCTCTGTGTGTATCTCACTGACTGTCTCTGCCGTCTCCACTGTAGAACAGTTAAAAGCATCTCTCTGGCTCATACGGCAGCGTTGGCTATACAGTCAACTAAAAGACTGGCAGTGCACGCTGGGCCAAGGCCACTAAGTGCTTTAAAAGTAAAGTTAATATAAGTTTATATCTGAAGGTGAGCTGTAAAAATGTCTGGAAGCCAATAAGATAGGACCAATTATTTCTAGTGAAAAGTGTACCAGCATCATTCTGAATAAGGTTTTACATCAGTAGAGATATTGAATATTTTAATGTGTGGTTACAATATCTTATATCTATTTTTAATTTCATTTAGTAGACACTTTTAATCCAAAGCAACATACATATGAGTTGTTGTTTTTTCACTTTGTTTTTCTTAAACTCATTTTTTAAATATTTCCTTCATGACATGATGACATATTTCTGACATGCTATATTATTGTTTGTTCTACATACAGTAGGTTTTACTGTATCCAAGTCTCCTAATGCAATAACAACGATAACATAACGAAATCTTGAGGGGCCCGGACTTTTAATTCACACCTGTCTTGTTGGTCTGGTTCTAGTTCTTCATCCACATAAGAAGAATAATGTTTTCTATGAGTCTAGGTCCCAGTGAAAGTCCACATTCTTTCATTTGGGCTCCCAGAGGTGAAAAAAGTTAAAGAACCTCTGAAGTAGAAAAGTTTCAGTTAAAAAAGAAGAAGACACCAATGTTTCCTCAGATATGCTCTGCTGCCTCCTCTACACTCCTGTCTTCACACACACTGAACGCTGCTGCTTTCCAGCCATGTGTGTGTACATGGTGTGTGTCCTCTGTGCATGTGTATGAGTGCACTGTGGACTGTGGACTGAGAGTAGCAGGTCTTCAGGGGCAGCTCTGTACCCAAGGCTCATTTTAATATATGTAAAAGCTATGGCTCACTGGAGAGCCTGTACAATGGACTGATCGGCCTCAGGGATGTGTCAGACACCAGTGTGTGTATGTGTGTGTGTGTGTGTGTGTGTGAGAGACGAGAGAGACAGTGGCCGAGGTTTGGACATGCGTCAATGGTCCGCCTGCACACTGCAATCTGAAACCCTGACACTTTTAACACACACACACACACACACACACACACACACACACACACACACACACACACACACACACACACACATTTACACCAGTAAGCCTTGATGTCTGACACATTTGCATGGGACTGTCCGCTGTGGCAGAGCCCTGCAGTTCCACTCTGTGTGGAAAACTCCACAGCAGTACTTATCCAAAAATGCCACCTAACATGTGTGTTACTACTTCCATCTGTGATTCATTCTATTCTGACCAATTACAGGAAGATGTGAGGGCTCCAAATGCAGCTGGGCAGAAGGTCCAGTGTGTTGATTAATGGATGAGATTGAATGTATTTATTTTCAGTGTGATTTACATATTTTTTCCCACTTATTGTGGGACATTTATTCTGCTGTAGAAAGCACAGTGCAGGCCTGTTTAGTACAGAACATCAGTACAGTTTCTATATTTTACCTTGTGAAAATAAAAAAGTTACTTCCTGCAAGCCCAACTGATATATTGGTCAGCCAATATTATTGGCCAATATTGGCCTATAACAGATATATCAGTATCGGCGTGTATGTTGTCCGATATATACCGTTTGTTTTTTTAATTATTATATAGAGAACATTTAATGTATATTGGATCCTTTTTCTTAATTCAAGTTTAATGTAATGGGTTTTTTGTTATTTAGTTAGTTATAGTTATAAGATTGTTTGCATTCATTACATATCTTTGTCACAAGTGTTTGATAACTACATTTAAGGGATTGATGCAAAAACGGTATGTTTATGTATATGTTCTTTATATATAAAATTATCAGCTGACATATCAACATCAGAATTTATTTACTCCTTAATATTGGTATCGCCATCGGCCCCAAAAATCCCAGTATGGGTCTGGCCCTACTTTTTACAGCTGCAGGCTCTGTGGTACTTGTGTCATGTGCCAAGTGTTGAGGCACTTTTTCTTGAAGGCCTCTCTACTGTGGCTTGAATTGTACATGATTTTTACAGAACTGTAGACAAAGTATTTGACTGTAAATGAAATATTTTATAAATATATATTAACAAGCTAAACTCATCACATGACCCTGTGTCTCTCAGAGGATTGTTGGAATACAGACAGGCTCCTTGTAATTCATTCAAACCTTTATTCAGTACATTTATAGTGGGTTCTGTTGTTTGGTTTGTTTTAGATATAAATAATGTTTACACTTTGATTTGATTTATTTAAATGTTTTAAATTTACTGTATGTTTTTCCAAAACTGAAAACGCAGATGTGAAATAAAAAAAAAACACTTCCATAAACCACTGGCATATTTAAAATGAATTCAAATCCCATTTCTATATTTTACATTTTATATTCAGCATCTTTCAAACTCACCAGAATCTGTGTATTAACCTGTTCAGCTAATACATTGCTACATAATAAATAAATAAATAAATGGGTTTAACTTGAACAATAGAAAGAGCCACACTAACACAATGCTGTACACAATGATGTACAACATGCTCCTGCAGAACCAAATATATAGTAGAGAGACCACAGAACACAGTAAAAAAATAAAAATAAAAATAATGTGGTTTATTTTCCTTAAACAATGTGATAGAAGACATAATTAAGCTGTTCAGTAAACCTTCCCTCTTTCACAACTGTTACACAGTCATGTAAATAACAGATAAACAACTGCTGGAGTGTAAAATGATGACCTGTCAATAGAACTGTAACATCAGCAAGTGAGACAGAAGAGATACTGACAAGAGAAAGAAATATGAGGGGAAATGAAAACAAAGATAGAAAATAGCAGCAAAAACTAAGAAGCACTTAGTGCACTGGCAGCTACACTTGTGTGGCTGAAATGAAGGCAGACACGTATGCAGAGAACATAACACAAAGATAAAAATGGATGGATGCATGCAAGAGCTGGTGATCAAACATGTATGACAATATGGATGCGTGCATCCTTATGCATGCACAGGCTAGGAATCAGCTTACTTTTATATTTCATAGCTATACTGCATCATCGAATCAAACTCCTCCCTCCCTCTAGCACACTGTGTTATTCAAAACCCGAACGCACGTCACACACTGTCACCACTCGCGTTCTCAACAGTATGCCAAGCAATTTCTCTGCACCTCCTTGGGAACTTTCTTAGAAGCCCCTTGTAATGCTGCACTGGGGTCAGCCAGAGGTTAAAACACTCATAAATATTTTACCTGCCCAACCAGGGGAGGGAAAAAAAGCACTATACTTGTCTGGTGTGCTGTGTTCACAAGAAGCAGTGGGGGAGAAAGAGAAAGGCACATCACACAGCAAATTTACATGCACAGGAAATAACTCCTAAACTGTAAATATAGGGATTTAAGGGCTTCACCATTGATTCAGTGTTGCATTACCATATGGTTGGACTCATAAGAGACAGATTAAAAGAAGAATGAACAAAATTGAAGCAGCAGAGGCTGAGATCGTGACTTTGTGCCTTTTAGTTTGGATGAATCAGTTTTTGTTCAGCCTGGTAATAACCATGGGATTCTATAGACATGTTTTCATGTCGTTTTTGTCATAACCTTGATGACATCATCATCCAGTGAATAATTTCCCCAAATGTATTTGCCAGATCTTTCAGAGCCAGAGAATACAGTCAAACATAGTTTTCACAGAGTAGTATTCCACATGATGCGTAACTTAAAGGTTTAATGTGTTTTATATAAATGATTGGCAAGCAGGGCTGAATCTTATATTTCACTTAAGAAACAAAATCCTCCCAGGGGTTATTCATATTATTCCCTCTCCCTATATCAAAGCAACATTACAATACTGAGTGATTTATATGAAATTCTTTATTCTTTGCCATTTTTTATTTTTTTTAGTTATGAAATGAGTTGCACCAACTCATTACTGTACAGCAAATACTTCAGTCTGAACATAGGCTTAGTGAGGACTGTAGGAATAAATGGCCTAAATCCATTTATATATTTAATATTTCACTCAAACCAGTTTTTTTGTTTTGTTTTTCTTCCATAAAAACTCACAGTTATAAAGAACTGTGGTTCTTTTCTCCTCACGCTCTTCCTCGTTACCTGCTCATGAATTCACCAGCTTCCACTGCACTCAACTTATAAAAGAAACCATAAACACTGACTTCAGTGGCCTCATACTGAAGTGTCCTGTGTGTGACGTATCTGTAATTGTTCATTTCCATATGGAATCTGATATTGGCCACATTTTAAAAATGTTGTGAACAGCCAAACAAAAAAAAAGAATGAATGTAGCCAAAGATCCATCCACATACAGAGACTGACATATTGGACCTATCATGTGTTTCTCTCAAATAAATGTGAAAGGGATGATTAATTGTAAACTAAAAACAATAATAATCATGAATAATAATTTACACACAGTTCCTTGATCTCCCTAGAGGTCCATATTTACATACTTTGGAATGTGTTTTAGAGTACAGCCTAACAGTAATGTTCAGATTACTGAGTACTCTAGCTAATGAATCAATACTCAGTGTGATTACAGCATTAATGATGGTCATATAACCTGATTGGCAAAGTGTGTTTTTGTTTGTGTACTTGTTTCACTGTCTTAATCGTCACAAAATAAAAATCTAAAAATACCAAGACATATCCTTCAAGTGTCAAACATTCAACCTCTGCATCGAACCAATGCATTCACCTGCTCAGGAGGTCAAAAGGGTCATGTGAGGGGTTTAGTTAAAAGTGCTGAGTGAGGTTTTTTTTTTTTTTTATGCGCATGTTTTTGCCTAAAAAAAGTGTTTGGAACATATTGATCAAGTGGATGGAGGGAGTAGAAGTGGACTATGCTGCAGAAATGTTTTAAGAAGATTATATGAAAATAAAATAATCCGGTAACTGTGGCTGGCGCAGGCCTGTAATAAATCCGTCCAATAATTTCATTGGTCCCAAAATAAATGATTTGCCTGTGGACAGCACATAATCTGATCAACAAGACTTTCATTGGAAGTGAACTTCGCCCACAGAAGTGAAACAGGATATCACTGGAATTCAAGCATGGAGAGATGGGACATTCATTACTTTTGTGGCTGGCTGGTGCTCGTCTGGT
Source organism: Scomber scombrus (assembly GCF_963691925.1). Taxonomy (NCBI): domain Eukaryota; kingdom Metazoa; phylum Chordata; class Actinopteri; order Scombriformes; family Scombridae; genus Scomber; species Scomber scombrus. Next base: position 1,490,024 of record NC_084971.1, on the reverse strand, counting down.
GCCTTTTCCAGAACACCACCTACCTCAGCTTTAAGACACACACTGTAGCTCCAAATCCTCTACACACATCTCTTATTCACAAGTCCATTTAGCCGCTTAAAGCATCTTACATTCAGTAACATTATATATCAGTCAGTAATGTTATTAGACCACCAAAAAATTAAAAATGCATGAAAAAAGGAGACTAAAATTTCACAGACAAAATCTAGAATAAAATACATCTTTCTCTTGACTAAGACTAACAAAAATCAAATGACAACTAATATATATTTTAATCAAAACATTAAAACTAATCCAAAATCAATAGCAGGCTGCAACTGGCTTATTGAACAAAATAAACTAATCAACAAGGATCTGTATAAAACATATTTTTAGAATGGTTGTGTTATCATTTAAGAAGGTGAATTAGAATTTAAGTTTAGGATTACAGTGATATGATCGCAAAAGACACAGTCCTCACAAGAAGGGAAATATGAATGTGTGTGTGTGTGTGTGTGTATGCGAGCGTAAAGCACTTGCCCTCACAAGTGCTGGGGCAGCTCCAGTGAGTCACAGTGCCATGTATACTTCTCTCATCCAACATTTACAAGCCTTCTGCTCTCTCTCTCTCTCTCTCTCTCTCTCTCTCTCTCTCTCTCTCTCTCTCTCTCTCTCTCTCTCTCCTCTCTGCTGCCAACACATTACCCATGCTCCACTGCTTCCCCTCCTCTCCATCTCTTGTTTGTCTTCGCTCATCACCAGCTCTCGTTCGTCACATTCACTTCCTCTTTGTTCCACTTTTATTTTGTCTTTATCCTCATCTCATCTTCACCTCCTCTCATGTTACCTTTTCATTATTTTCATTTCTTCTCTAATACATATTTTTTACTCATACTTCATCCCTCTTCTCCTCTTCCCTTTACCCTCAACCTTCCTGCTCATCTTCACCTAACCTTTTCCTCTTCAATCTTTTATTTATCCTCTTTTCATCTCTCCACTCTCCTTTACATCTCCCTTATCTTTCATCTCCCCACACACTTTTTTAATCTCTCTCTCTCTCTCTCTCTCTCTCTCTCCTTTGGTATTTTGTTTTGCAGGCCTCTGTTTATGATTCTTGTCACCTCTTCTTGAACTTCCTTGTCTTTTCTGTCCTTACATTTGTTTTCTCTTTCCACCTTTTCCTTTCTATTCTTCATTTTTTAGCTTCAATGTTGAAACTGAACTTTATATTTATTTTTGCAGAGCTAGTATTTATTTATTTATATATGTTAGAAGGCTAAGCATTAGGTTATATTATAGTGCATGTCATTGTATCCACCTTCATGTAGCTACCATTTTTTTCCAGACCAGTTTTCCTCAGTAAAAAGCTCACCATGATCTTAAAAAAAAAAGAAAAAAAGAAATATCTTGTGTTTATCCTTTGGCCAAAGTGTAATATAGGCCTGCTGTTGTTTGCATTTGAGAAGCAATATAACACAAGAGAAAAATAAAGTGATGCTTGATTATTACTTATGCTTGTTTAAAGGAGTGGTAGTCAAATACAAGGAGTAAATACAAGCAGAATCACCAGTGTTGACATGATGCAAACGCCACAGTGCTCGCTGTCAGATGTCCAAATTTGCTGAGCAAATTTTGAGTAGTACAGAGATGAAGGTTGGTTCTAGGGTTAGTCGGCTATAATTTTCACTTTTTTTGCTTTTCTTCTCACTTCTTTTTTTATCCCTGAGTCTGCCCATACATCTAAATCTCCAGAAAGGCTTTTCACAAAGATCCCTCCATGGTGCCATTTTCTTCCACAACCAAACATGTTGAATCTAACTAAACAAACGTAACCATAGCGATGCTAGATCAGACAGCAATTAGAACATGTTATCTGTAGGGGCTCTGGACAGCACTATCAAATGATGGTTGTCCTATGTGTATGTATATGTCTTATTGCAACCAAATTACCAGAGTAAAAAAAGTTGCCATTGTGTGTTTCTGAAAACCATGGATATGTTTAATCTCCTCCCGTTTCAACATTGGTCATTATCAGTTGAATAATTATGTTTTATGATGTAACAACATTGTGGTTAAGGTCTGGTTAGGTAAGGCACAAAAAACATTTTTATTTGTCTAATTTTAGAAGGAAGCTCATTACATATTAACCTGATTCATCTCACACCAGCAGAATAAAACACTGCACACTTTTGACACTCTTGCGTGCAGACTGCAGTATTCTTGCTGTTTGTTTTCTGAAAACTTGGAAGCTTTTATTCAGTCACATACTGTAGCATAAAATCAGCTCATATCACTCACTGATTGTTAGTCAAAAGAGATTAAAAATCTTCATAGTAAAATGTAGCTTTGAAGTTCAAAGGTTTTTGAAATTGATGTATTTTTTCTCTGTAATGCAAACATTACATTTACATTTCTAACCCACCAAGTAACAGCAGAGAGCACTGTTTCATATTTATATTTTAATTTTACCCCAGTTAAAATACAAACATAACTAAATAAATAAATACAGCTGCAAATATCCAGACGTCTCTCAGTTTTGCCACCAGAAAAAACGTCTGAAAATGTCCCAACGTCCTGAAAACACCCATTTTAGTCAGTTGAAATGGGAAGCAAGCAATGGTTTGGAGATGCTTTCCCACCTTGTTCCATCTAACTTTCTAGCCAACCATCCGACCAGTCCCGGCGCCTGCTCAGTACAGAAGGGGGGGGCAGCTGAAAACCGAGGACGTGATGCATGACGTTATTCATAGTATTAGAAAACTTATGCAGCCCAACTGTCTTATCTAAGTCACATAACTACACCAATTCAAAAGTTTTACCGTGATAATAAACAAGTTACAATAACGCACTGCCACTAAGTAAATATAGCTGCTTTACTAACACAACGTTCATTGTAACCAGGCGGGGAGTTCCGGTCCTCTGAAATGACGCGGAAGTAACTTAACTACATTCTATCAAAAGGCCACCAGGGGGCGACCGTTTTGGTGTCAAAAGGACTTCTGTCTCTATACAAGTCAATGGAGAATTCACCAATTTCTCACTTGATTTCTAACCTCAGTAAACGTTTTCAAAATGTGTTTATGGTCTCAATCACTAGTTTAAAGCCTTCTTCAATGCAGTATGATGTTCATTTGTGAAATTTTGGCCTCCCTGATTTTATATTTGACGATAAAGCAGGGTATGCATTAGGGCGTGGCTACGTCGTGATTGACAGGTTGATTGGTTCACAGGTTCAGGAGGGCGGACAGAGAGACTGCAGGAAATAACCGTGAACTTGTTTCACACCGACAGTTTTCTCTGGAGTTTTGTGGTTATAGTCGTAACAGCTAACTTGGTTAGCATCACCAGGTTGCCGGTGTAGACTGTGGTAGATCCATCCCTCACAACCTCCCCTGCTCCGTCCTCTTGCTCCTCCTGATGCCCATATAAGTAGAATCTGTGTCTTAATTTTCAAGATGGCGCTGCCCAGATCTGAAAACTATTGGCTTCCGAGCAGGAGTCCACAAACCAATGGGTGACGGTGTAGTTTCTGGCTTTTTCAGCCATTTGCGAATGTCCATCCTGAATGAAAATTTAGCTGCTAGCTTGCGCTTCAAAATCTGTTCTTCCTTGTTTGTTTGTTTTTTCTCCTTGCGGCGGGATGATGCACTGACGACACAACGTAAACTGTGTGATGGGTGCAATTCAAGGACAAACTCGGAATTTGGATTTGCACAACTGTTAAAAAAATAAAAAAAATACGTTTTGACTGAAGGGGTGGGACTGCATCCGACCCTTCCTCCTCCTCTTAATGAGAAAGTCAGCTCATATAAATGTCATCTAACCTACATTACTTTAAATATTATGATACATGTTGTTGATATTTTACATATTAAACATATTAAAATGTAGAGATTCAATGTATCTGTGGTAATTACTGAGATGTACAATGTCATCATTGTTTTCTGGTGACTAGAATGTTTTTAGATATATGGACTTGTTAGAAAGTAGGGCCCGACTGATACTGGATTTTTGGGGGTGATACTGATGGAGTAAAACAATTCTGATAGATATATCACCCGATAATTTAATATATAGAGAATATATGCATAAACATACATATTGTTTGTGCTATTATATATATGCTATTATATGTAATAGGCATGATATTTTACCATTTGACAATACACTTCATTGTATAAAATGACAGCGGTGCACTGAAAGAGTAAACTACACTGGGAATTTAATGATTACAAATTGGGGGCCCGACGTTGTACAGCCCAATATGTTTTTAATATGTTTTTATTTGTTTTATTTTAATACATTTTAGAACAAAACTGATTGATGAAACAGTTTTAAGGTTGTATTTGGGGGCAGATGTCATAATTCCTATTAGTAAGTGAGAGCTAACAGAGTTGCAACAGCTTACATAAATTACTGTATGATGCCTCATTTGGCAAAAAATGACTCATAAACATGAAAATATCCTCAGTGTTACACAACCAGACTAGAAACGTAAAGCGTGCTTGCTTCCTTTATGGCTGACACAAATCTACTGTAGTGAGAAATACCAAATGATGTTATGTACCTGTGCTTCTTCTTCTTGTGACTTTGTAAGATGTTACAAGGTCCTATTTATTACAATTTACATGAGCCTTGTATTAACATGGTTATCTCATGCTGTTTTTGTTTGGGGGCAAATATTTTTGTTGGAGGACCAAATGTGGCCCACAAGCTGCTATTTGTCTACCACATGTTCACACCATCTTCTTTTATTGACACATTGAAACTTTTTTTGTAGCGTATTAGCACCATCAACTCTTCATTTCCATTACCAGCTTATGCAGTATGCATCAATGTGTATCACATGTCTTTCATGCATATTCTTAAAACATTTATTACAAACAATATGAGGACCTGCTCATCATCAACACTGCTGTACTGCACCATCATTCGTCAGTAACTCTAGAGAATAACTTTACCGTATACACAGTTTTAGGTATAGAATCATATAGAGGATGACGGAGTGATAATGGTTAGTTAAAGCATCCTGTTTTGTGGCTCTGTTGCATTATGGACTAATGAGGTAGCTGTGGGCAGAGAGATTGGCATCTATAGCTATGACGTCTATGACATCTATGGCATTGATCTTTAAATATGGATTTCTCCCTGTATAATTGTTGAACATTTGTACAAAACAATACAAGAAACCCATTTACCACTGACGCTGATGTAGCTGAGCTGGAAATATATGACCAAGGTCAAATTGTCTATGTCTGGCTAGTTATTCAGGCTAATAAGAATGAATACACCAGCAAACAAAAACATGAGTCCAGGAATTTAAGATGCATTGCCAAGTGCTGTTCTAACAGTGTTAAAGGGTTGCAGTGTTGGTGTTCTTTGAATACATTTGCAGTGCTTTCTCCATCTCAGTGATGAAGCAGACAAAAAGCCTTTTTCAAAGAAAAAGATCCCATTCTAATGAGGGAAACACATCCTGACCTCATCTACAAATGTACAATAATCACTGTAGTACTTAAAAGCATCAGACCCTGACACAGAGACAGTATTGTGTTAAAAAACTGTTTTCTGCAGAATTCCTTTACTTATTGCTCCATGTTCAATGCTCGTCGTTTCATTGGTAGAAAGGGTTTCATGACCTTTGGGGCAAATACTGTTGATAATGTATGTCAGAAGCATGGGTATATTAGTAGGGAAATTGGTGGGAGAGGTTTGCAAAGCACTGTTGATATGCAATTACTTGGACACTGAAGGCCATAGTAGGCTGGGGCAGTGGATGAGGCCTTTCAGTGAGCTTGCTGTTAGCATTCATTCATACATTCAGAACACATTGGATATCAGTTTTAATTGAGCTTCACTGATTGCTTTAGATTCACTCTGTGTGGCTGGAGATATGAATTGGATGGCTGAGACCTCCCAGTGAATGTGTGTTTTTTTCAAGGCTTAGTGTGCTGTGGCACTATTAACCTGGGTTTTAGAGAAATTGTTCCTATCAAAGGGGATTTTTAAGGGAGTCCTTTTAGAAAAATACTCCCTTCAACCTTTGCCGCAGCCTCTTTCTCCTCAGTTGGAAATGACAGATGAGGTTTCAAAACGGATGAAGTTTCAAGGACAAGGATGTTCAAGGACAGACCAAGTGCAATTTAAAGGTGAACCGTGGTAGTCAAAGGAAAAAAAGAAAATAATCACAAATTCCATCACTTTCACCTTTCCTCTTCTGACCATTTCCTTTCACACAACAGACATACACACTCCCACAAAAAAGTCAGACATCAACTTTTTTTTTTTTTAAATTTCAGAATATCTAATGACTTGTCAAAACAAGTTCAACAATAATAACTCAGAATACTTGTCATCAATTTAACAAATGTTCACCATATATTGAACAATCACTTTGTAAATGGATTAAAAGGAAATGAATAATCTCCAGAAAGCCATGATGAAATTGATTGAGGAATTTTATTAGTCATCCTGATCCTGTAAATATTTTCTCATTATGAAAGCTATTTCATATGTTTGGCTCAATTAATAAAAAATAACGCTCAAGATTTTCTTTTCAAATCTTCTAAAAATGAACTCGCCGTAACAATAAACAAGGTCTAACTTGAAAGTGATCATTACACCTCTTTGGGAAGCTCACATTATACAGTAGTTAAGATGGTCAAGTTATCTTTCCTTTGTCTTACCTCACAAATCACTATATCTATCCAGTGGTTTCAACTTTATTATGCCTTTCTAATATTAAGGTCAGTGGTTCAAGACTAAACTTCATGCATAAACTGAATACATTTTGGAATTCATTTCTTTCCAATTGCTCTTTGTGCCTGAATTTCAACAAATGTAGTACACACATTGAGCCTCTAAATCTGCAAAAGTCAACATGAATAGCATTTAATTGTCATGAATGAAATAGTTTGGCAGCGTTTTTCTTCCTACTGTGTTGCATCTTTGTATGTTTCTGGCAGAAATCGTCAGACCTGCAGAAAGCTAGTAATTGACATCCTTTTCAGTCTTGCTTTATGACTTCCTACATTGCTTTTGGTGTCATAATGCTTTTATTTCTTCACAGAAAAACCACAGATTCTAGCGTTTTTATAGTATAATGCAGTTAGTGATGTGACCACAAACTAATTATGCAGAACTTTTATTCAATTATAAAGCCAACCAAAGAAACTTTCCCTCACATGACCTACATCTTACCAAGATGTAAACCATGAACTTGAATTATGATATTTATCGTCCGCTACATCTGTAACTGCTGGGCCTCGTAAACCATTTTGGTAGGACTGTTAGTCGTCCCAGTCAAACATGTATGGATTTGAAAATGGACAGAGAGGATAATTCTTCTGAGCAGTGAAACATGGAAAAGAGACACAGAATGATGAATAAAATGAAAGGAGAATAAGTAAGAGAAAGTGAGAGGAGAGGACTAAATATATAACCTGAGAGGGCAGTCAGGAGGAAAACAATTTGTCACAGTGTTGTTTTCTTTGTCCTCCCCCCATTATTTCCACTCTGTCTCTGTCCATCCCTTTGTTGTCTCTTTCACACTCAACAACCCTATTGAATCAAGACAACAATCAATGTCCAAAACATTCAACTTTTTACTGGTGTAGTAGTTATGCCTATTAACCATAGTTATGTAGTAACTTTATTTATATAGAACCTTTCAAAAGCAGAGCTATCACAAAGTGCTTTACAGAGGAGACAAATCAAACACATACATTAAAACATAAAACACAATAGATACTAAATTATAAAAATTACCAAAGGGCATGTCTGAAAAAAATAGGTCTTGAGCTGCTTTTTAAAGGAGCCAAAAACTTAAAAGCACTTTAGCACCTTTAGTTTTAAGCCTAGCTCTAGGAACAACCAGTAAACACTGATCAAAACACCTTGAAAACCTGCTGGTGACATGGAGCTGCAGTAGATCTCTGATGTAGGCAGGTGTCTGACCATGCAGAGCTCTAGAAGTCATCACAAGTACTTTGAATTTGATTCTGAATTTGATGGGAGCCAGTAAAGATCAATCAGAAATTATGTCACATGGGACCTTTTGGAGGCATCATTTAGAATATCTTGTAAATGATCCACAGGTGTTTAGCTGAGGTAGGTGGAGTTACAATAGTCAAGACAGTACGATATGAAAGTGTTAATTAACATTTCCATCTTGAAAATTGGCCTGTTTAATTTTTCTCAGCTGAAAACATCAAGAGTGAGTCAGACACTTGACATGTTGGTGGAGAGTCAAAGCCTGGTCCATAGTCACACCTAGTTTTCCTATGAAAGGGTTTAACTGACAAGGTCAGATACCTAAGACTATCAATTATCTTAGGGACAACATTAGGAGGGGCATAAATGAGTATTTCAGTTTTTACTACATTTAGCTGTAAGTTATCTGCCATACAGTTTTTTTAAAATTATGAATTCATTTATTTAAAACTGACAGTTAATTTATGTTTTTAGGCCTAAATGAGACATACAGTATAATATGATAATGACTGCATAGCAGTGATAAGAGATACATTTAAAGCACCTTATCTGTCCTCGAGGACACATATGCAAGGCAAACAGAATAGAACCAAGGACTGAACCTTGGGTCACACCACAATACAGATTTATTTAAATTTTTTTTTGAGAAGTGGTTTGAAATGGCCATATGGCCATTGCACCTGCCTACTATGGCCTTCAATGGCCAATGCCATTTTAAAACAGAGATGTTGGTAAGATGTCAAGGGGCAAGAGGAAATTTCATATAGCTAAGCAAGTTAGTGAGATCTTGGAGTGTGGATTATATGTCAAGAGGAGCACAAGATGGGGGCAGGGTGAGGGGAAAATGTTCGACCTGATGTCATTAATATTGCCTACAAAAAAATAAATGAATACATTTGTTATAATAAGGATAGTGGACAGTTAGATGGATTTCCATAGGTGTTACACTCTCCTCTTGTTGTCATGTATCCAAGGGTACGACTTCAAATGAGCCACCCTAGAACACTTTATCCAGTGCTTAAAGGCAGTGTTCATTAAAAGATTGCACCAAGTACTCAAATCACTTTGCATATTAGAGTTAAACTGGTGGCAGAAAACTAGCAATCCAGATTAAATGTCAAATCAAATAAAATCCAGTTGGGATTAGTAGTAAAAAGATCAAATAAAGAATCATTATTCAAACCAAGAGTAAAAACACGGTCCAGAGTATGCCCTCTGTTGTATGTAGGGCCAAATACATGTGTAGTGGATTATAAAATTGTCAGAAACATTATCAACATGAATGTTGATTGGCAATGATAATCTGGATAGTTTAAGGATAGAAGATTAAGGGTCAGTAAATTCAGTTAAAAATGATCTGTTCAGGCCAGATGGATGGTAGATTAAAATAAAGTAAAAAGGATTAGTAATCCAAATTAAATCATTTAAAGTGTGAAATATGAGATTGACAAGTTACGTACGAAGCGGGTCCTGAACAACGCAGCAAGTCCTCCACCATGACCAGAACGTCTGGGCAACTTGACAAACATATAATCCTCCGGGCAGAGCTCCATGAGAGGGGCAAGTTCCATATTCCTCTACCAGGTTTCAGTCAGGAACAGAAAGTCTGATGTCTTAGACACAACTAGATCAAACTACTTGTTTACTATGTGCAACTTTGTACAACTAGTGCAGTGCTCGTTCAAAATATGCCTGTTCGGAATGGGCTGATTGCTTGGCCTCCTGCTCATACTTCAATTTATTAAAAAAATAATTCAGTTGATGTGAGGTCTGAATGAGTATATACAGTTAGGTCCTTAAATATTTGGACAATGACACAAGTTTTGTTAGGGTTTAGGAATTACAGCTCTTTAATATGTACCACCCTGTTTTTGAGGGGACCATAAATAATTGGACAACTGATTTAAAAGCTGTTTCATGGACAGGTGTGGACAATTCCTTTGTTATTTCTTCATCAATTAAACTGGTAACATGTCTGGAGTTGATTCTAGGTGTGGTCTGCATTTGAAAACGTTCCTGTGAACCTACCACATGCCACAAAAGAACTCTCAATGCAAGTGATAAAGGTCATCCTTAGGCTGCAAAAACAGAAAAAGAAAATCCATCAGAGATCTCAAGAACATTATGAGTGTCCAAATCAACAGTCTGGAACTCGGTAACTCAGAAAGGCCTGTATGTCCATGGAAGACAGCAGTGGTATGTGATTGCATGGTTAAGAAAAACCCTTCACAACATCCAGTCAAGTGAAGAACACTCTCCAGCAGGTAAACATATCATTATCCAACTCTACTATAAAGAAAATACCTTGAGAGCAAATACAGAGGTTTCACCTTGAGGTGCAAACCATTTATAAACCTCAAGAAATAGAAAGGCCAGATAAGACTAAAAGCATCACAGTTCAGGACCAGCATTCTTTGGACAGATGTAACTCTGATCAACCTGAACCAGAATGATGGGAATAAAACAGTATGGAAGAGGGTGTGGAAGGGCTCATGATCCAAAGCATACCACATCATCTGTAAAACAAGGTGAAGGCAGTGTGCATGCACGGCTTCTATTGGCAATGGGTCACTAGTGTTTATTGTTGATGTGACAGAGGACAGAAACAGCTGGATGAATTCTGAGGTGTATGGGATATACTGTCTGCTCTGATTCAGACAAATTCAGCAAAGGTCATTGGACCACGCTTCACAGTACAGATGGACAATGACCCAAAACATACTGTGAAGACAACCAAGGAGTTTCTTAAAGATAGGAAGTGGAATATTCTGCAATGGATGAGTCAGTCACCTGATCTAATCCCCATTAAGCATGCATTTCACTTGCTGAAGACAAAACTTAAGGCACCCACAAACAACTGAGGATAGCTGCAGTAAAGACCTGGTAAAGCATCACAAAGAAGGAAACCCAGTGTTTGGTGTGTTCATGGACCAGACCTCAGGCAGTCATTGCCTGCAAAGCATTTTTGACAAGGTTTAAAAATGAACATTTTATTTATGATTGCTAAAGTTTGTCAATTACATTTGAGCCACTAAAATAAGTGGATCGTGTATACAAATGTGTTTAAAAATTCTTAACATTTTTAAACCATATTTTTGTCCAACCCCTTGAATTAAATCTGGAAGTCTCTACTTCAATCACATTTTGACTGTTCATTTCAAATCCATTATGGTGGTGTAGAGAGCCAAAATGACAACATCTGTGTCACTGTCCAAATATTCATGGACTAAACTGTATACCAACAACATGAAATAATTAATATTCTTTTATAAACAGATGATATAAATAATAGGCTCTTTAGAACTCTAATAGTAGATAAATGTCCTTATCTCAAGTAAAATCAGGGCAGCATTTAAAAATAAATTGTGCATCCCAAAATAAAGTGAATCCATAATCTTTTTCACTGCAATGCACCCAGGAGGTGTGGAGTCGATCGGACAACCTGTTCAAGAGATATTCAAACATGCATACATACAGATAGACACACAGATTCCTTGATTATTATAGAGAGGTGAACGTTTTTTGTGAATTGCCAAAATCTCCATTACAGAGCTGGTGAGAGCAATGTTAGCATGTCTTAAAAATGTATTTGAATCAACTGTTTCAGCATTGGAATTAAATTAGCTTTCCCTCACTAAACACAAATGGTGGCAGTTGTGGCACTATTTACTTGATAAAGGAAGTAACCTCTTCATGTCAGGGAGCAATGCAAGTTGCCCTTTACAAGTTGTCATGCACAGAAAAATATTAGAAAAGGTGTATACCATGCTACATGGGACAGTGATGTCATCCCTGCTCCTACAGGCCAATAGCTAGAGGACAAAGACAAAACAAGCAGTCAATAGTGTGTGCATGTTGATCTTCGGGGCTATCCCCCTTTCACTTTTCCAGCAGTTGAGCAAGCAACAGACTTGACCTTTTTTGGTCTTTAGAAGCTGCAGGACTTATTAACTGACACACTGTAGCCTACATTTACTGCCAGGTTGACAACTTACTGCTAAACGTGCGTTCAGATAGGGCGCGATGAACGCGACAAAAATCGCACGACAAATGAGAATATGTCGCGCCATCGCTCGAGTTTCGACGCTGTGACCATTTTGTGACCATAATGTAAAATTTGCGCCATCACGCGTGTAGCGAGCTGGCCTATTTTCACTAGATAACAACAACATTGCCCCTAACTAATAAAGTAGTATTTAGACGGAAGGTAAGGCTGGGTAGGGTGGGAGGGAGGGATTTATTTAGGTTTTGTTTTGGTTGTTTATTTTTCTGTATTCTGTAATACATGTGTATCTGTTTTTCATTTACCATTGTTATGTGTTCTAAAAACAAAAAAGAGGACAGTATGTCCTAACTGCACATATTTCTATATGGATATACATTATACTTGTGTGTATGATGTGGATAATATAACGATGTTACAATGTGCTCTAATAAAAATATTTGAGAGATAACAACAACATTGCTTCTTCAATCATCAACCATGGCTGAGATCACTTACTCTTTCCTCTCATATGTGTCCCTGAGGCTCCTGAGGCTCTTCCATTTCCTGCGACACACATCAACTGACAGAAACACACGTAAATTAACTGTTGAATCTATGCCGGAGGAGTCAGCTGTTTGTTTTTTTCTTCTTCTTCTTCTTCTTCTTCTTCTTCTGTTTAATGGTGGTTGGAAAACAACAATTGGTGCATTACCGCCACCCTGTTGTTTTTTTCTTCTTCAAAAGTTTATAAGGGAAAGCCAATTGGCTATACGTCATGATGTAAATGACGTTGGGAGAATCTCAATGCTGATAGGCTATCGCGGCACAGCG